>NW_015627629.1:334115-341301 GCF_001515625.1 Sinocyclocheilus rhinocerous
CTCCGTAAAATGAACTGCACACATCTGAATATTTGGTTTGATCTGTTCTGGAACAGTGTTGTAAATACAACTTAAACACTGATTTCTAGTCGTGTCCTCTTTTGGAAGGCCAAACAAAGTAGTTTCGCTTTCACAACGAAACACACAGCATCTTCACGACATGGCAGCGGCGGCAACAACAATACTACAGCGAGAATCAAAGTTACGCCTTCTTTCTTTGCGTGAACATTTGGGCGGTGTTATGCAAATCTTCCCACACAGTGACGTAGACATGTGGGGGCGTGTTTAAACGAGGTGTTTTAGGAGGGCGTGGACCAGTCTTAACTTTTATAAAGAATATATCTTTGGGTTTGAGACTTTAGTCTTTGCAACTTTAGGGATCTTATCTATTCACGAACAGCTTGTAACACTCCAAAGAGAAAACTTGGAAAACTTGAAATCGCATCATATGACCCCTTTAACAATTTTACTCTAATGCTGTAACTGAGTCTGCGGAGTGAGGATCCAGTTGCAGCTTTATTAACACCAGATCAATGGTGAACAGAGTCAAGCAGCCGTAAGGGAGAGACAGGAGCATAAACAATAACAGGCAATGGTCGGGGCAGACAGAAGAGAATCCAGAAACGATAAACAAGTGCTCCTGCTTGAGAACAGGTGTGTGTAATTACTGCAGTTCCAGGTACGGGGCTTGTGGGAAATGTAGTCCATGGTGAGAATTGACCGGTTTCATGACAAAGCCCCCCTCCTAAAAGCAGCTTCCAGACGCTCCTACCAGAAAGTTCTACTAATAGTCCACGGTGGAGTCGACGGAGGGAGGAACCATGAAGGGGGTGGAACTGGAGGTACCAGGGGTCCGACTGACGGAGACAGAGCCAGGGAAAGAGGAGCCAAAGGTGGAGACGAAGAGCCGTAGAGCCAAGGTGACACTGAGGGAATGGAGGACCATGGCGGAGCCAATGGCTCTGGCGACCGAAGCGCAGGCGGGGATCCGGAAGGCCACGGTGGAGCCGGAGCAACCATGGACCAAAGTGGAGCTGAAGGGAGAGAGGAGCCCAACGGAGCCAGAGGGATGCAGGGATGAGGCAAAGCCGGAGGAGTGTAATCCTGAGGCGAGGGCGGGACGACTGACCAAAGTGGAGCCAGGGGGACGAGAAAGCCTGGCAGAACTAGTGGACTGACGGACCATTGTGGAGATGAGGGAGCTTGGGGCCGAGGCATCGCCAATGGGTCGACGGACCGAAGTGGAGTCCAGGTCTTGAAGGCAGAAGACGGAGATCTGGGATCATCCACTCCTGGTGTACCTGGAGTTTGGATGTCCCAAAGGGGATCCTGACCGCTAACCACCCTCGAAGGATGACCTGAGGGACAGACAGACAACAGCGGAGACAGGACAAAAAACATGACCGGCAGAGGAGGAGGGAGAGGGAGGTTGGGTGGGTGGGACAAAAGGGAACACAGTTTCACAATTAGTCTCTTTATCCTTAAATGAACAGGCGTGAAGTTCATAATCGGCCTCCTTGGCCATTGTGGAGCAGCAAACAAACAGAGTCCAAACAACAGGCAAGAGATCGGGGCAGACAGCAGAGAATCCAGAAACGATAAACAATCCAGGTAATACACAGAGAAACAATCCTCAATAAAGAAACGCTTGGTATGTCGCACAGGCAAACAATACTTCGCAGTGAGTGCAAGTGAGTGAGTAACCTTTATAGTGCTCCTGATGGAGAACAGGTGTGTGTAATTGTGTGTGTAGTACGGGGCTTGTGGGAAATGTAGTCCATGGTGAGAATTGACCAGTTTCGTGACAGATGCCATGTCTACACTGGGCCGGACTGTTGTCGCATCACAACAGCTTGAGGTTATCTACACTAAACGTGTCAAAGCGAAAGTTCCAAATGCATTTTGTCCTGTTGTCAGTAGTAGCGTAAGTGTGTAGAGTACTGTATTTGTCTCATCCAGTGTGGAGAGTTTCAATGATTATAATGGATTTACTTTGATTTTGTCGCATCGCTTGTGTCCGGTGAAGACAACTATTTGAGAAATAGGCTTCCTTAGATTGATAATACTTAATGTTTTACAAACCCAATGTTTTTTTTTTTGCATCATTTTTTTTGTACATTTCATTCTTTTATGAACCAAAGCTAGTGGACCAATTTAACCCGTGACCATACCACCTAACCTAACTGACTAAAAACAGGCCTTTGTACACAATGCATATTCAGTCATGCATTCTCAAATCATGTTTGTCTTTCCTTAGACTGACACATCACAGAAATATATTTGCCCTTGCTCATATTGGCCTGATCTTGTGATCATGTTTATTTGTGGACAGTAAACATGAAGTGTGCATCGCTCTCTGATTTGACCTGCTGGTTCACTGATTGACCCGTTTGTTTGATATATTCTCACATGTCTCTTCTTTCTCTCTCAGCCTCCTCCTAGAACCCTAAGACCTGTCACCCGATCCAGATCAAAGAACGCCCTCTCTTTGGACACTGAAGCCATGTGACTGTGCATATACTCCGAGAGCGCTTTAGCTGTCTTACCTACAACATGAGAAGACGCAACAAGGGAAGGCAGAGAAAAAAAAAGGAATGCAGCCCAAATGTTCAAATATTCGAAAGCAGCCTTGCTCTATAATGAGGTAACCAAAGCGATGTGCAACCTTTTGCTTCTGATCTTTGACACTCAAGGGGGAGGGGATTCATTTAGGTAACACGTTCACGTGCATACTACTGCTCTGAGACTCTTTGGGGGTTATTAAACTTGTTTTGTATATATTTATAGTATGTTTGAGTGTCGACTGTTTGATTTCTTGGTATGATTTTGGGAGAAACAAACGCATGCATGTCCCTCTGGTCACCCAACCATAATCACTGCACACAGTCATAATACTTACTGTTTATGAACATATTTTATTTTTAGGGGGACTGCACTCATTTCGGGTCGCCCAAAGCCCCCTCAACGACTACTGAGTTGCAAGGTGTTTCAGAATCAGCCTTTCTTAGAACAGTAGTTCTTAGTGAAAAAAAAAATACTGCACTGATGTGGTAGGTGTGTTTGACTGCTAGCATAACATTTATTTCATGATTTATGTATCAACAACTGTAAGGGTTCATCTGTAGAGACAGACTTTTTAATACATGCTTGTAGTTGAACCAAATATAGGTATTGATCACAATACCCGATGTGATTTGTGATTTAAAATAGATGTACAAAGTGCAATGTATTTTACGATTCTTCTAAACTTTCAATAGTTCAGCCATAAACTTCAAATATTGCGCTGTAACTTCATATAAAGTTAATCAATAACCATCTTGTTAAAAATACACTAAAAATCTTTCTAGACAGAAAGAGGCAATTAAGTTGATATTTGTTTATGGAGATTCTTACTTTACCTCATTAATTATTAGGTATGTGCAGTATTTTTTTATAATTTCAAACCTCAGCACTGATTGATCAACATGGAATTTCATGTATTTTGATGTAATTTAAGCTGAATATTTTCTGTTATTTCTTAGTTGGCTTCTTAAACCTCTTCAGTTGCTTGATGTTGCATGTATTATTCCCATTGACAATTTGAATGTGTCTCACATTTTTGGCCTCCACTTTCTGAACGCGTTCAGTATTAAAGTACCTTATCAGAGCTGAGCAGGCATTAGTGGTGATTTGGCACAACACAAAGCGGGTCCTTCAGTCAGTGTAGTCGTTTTACTTTTGTAGCATTCACACATTTAGTCATATGAGGACAAACAAATGTCTGAAAACACTGTGCAATTACACTAGCATGTATCACTGAGAAACTCAACAACAGTTTGCTGTTGCATCATTCCTGATCACAGTCAAGATTGTTGGAGTAACTTGTAAATCTCTATGTCATGGAGAGGACAGGCCAGCAGTGCATCAACTATCAAACACATAGCAAACACAGCTGGATCTTAGAACATTGTATATTTAGAAAGCTGTTCACAATGTGTTTTATACTGTGAGAACGATGACAATCCTAGTCTCATAAACACGCTTTGACTTGTTGTATTTGCGATCTTGTAGCTGTTCAAATGATTATATCAAACTTCACTGACAAAATAGCAGGCTCAGGAACAGTTTTTGTCATTTCATCACAACTTTATTTGAACGTGAAAATATCTACAATGTGAACTAAAAAAGTCATGGTTGGCGTTCTTTTTGTTGGGTTTGTGTTTCCAGTTTTTACAGCGAGAGAGCAGCATTTTCTCTATGTGAGATTGGCGTGATTTTAAAGTGCTCTGTATGGAACCATCTTTGGCCTTTTACAGCATATAAAAACAGCTGACTGTTGCTTCTTTGTATATTCAAGTCATTCAAGGCACAACCTTTGAAATACCATGTGAAGAGCAGTTCAGTTGTGGATTTAGGTAATCTGTCATTCGGTGGGAAAATAGCTATTTATGAACTTAACCCATTTTAAAGGGGTGGTTGATTGCGATTTCACTTTTTTAACATTAGTTAATGTCTAATGTTGCTGTGTTTATATAATCAGTTAATTCACTGTTATGAATTCTCAGTGTTTCATCAATAATTTTATTTGAATTAATTTCTGAAATCAATCTAAACACCACACTTGTGAACCACTGCATTAAAATGCAAAAAATATTTCTAAATTCCTAATATAACTAAATATTCCTGCCACGTTTATGCAAAACGTGTGTCTACAACAATAGGTGGACTTTGAAACAATCATTTATAAAACTGTAACAATTGAAAGAATTTATTCAAGAGCATTTACACATGAATCCTCAACATGTTTTTCAATAGTGAATTCATACACACTTCATTTCTCATGTCTTTATTTGCTTGAACAGCATAAGGTTAGGAGGGTTTTACACCTTCAGGTTCACTCTATCCTGGTATTTCTGGTACGGGTCGTTGAGGTACCAGTTTCTTCTTTTCCAATAGGATGTTGTCATTTTGTCCAATAATTTACATTGAGTTTTATTACAGAATACATGTTCTCGGAGGCGCTTCTTGCGGGCTGCTGACTTCTTCCACAGCTTTTTCTTATATCCAGCCTAAAAACAAGAAGACCAAGTTTCAGTTCAGGTGTGTCGGCCGGATTTAAATACCAGACAGGACTTTGAACAAATGATTTTATGACAGCTCTGAATAACATGCGAGCAGGAAATTACCTTTCTCCTCACCCACAGGCCACAGTGTAGCCTGAGAAACCTTTGAACAACCGACTTCACAGACTTTCTCTTGCCTTTCCTCAGACTGTAATATGTTAAGTTCCTGACCGGCTGGAGCATCAGCGAAGGGATGAGGGGAGTTACTCTGCAGAACAGAAAACGTTACAATCAGTAAATAAGCATAACATGCAATACAGTGTCTGCCAACAAAGCAGAGTTTCCCTCCTTCAACCCTAATCAAACACACCTGAACAAGCTAATCAAGGCTTAAGGGTTACTAGAAAGCCCACCGCTGCTTTAGAGCATGTAGTATTTGATGAAAAAATAGCATTAGCTAAATTTCTGAGGCTTGAAACGTCTCCCTTGTTTTTCAACATCAAAGTAAGTTATTTCCAGAGAATTTGTGAGACTTCCGATACATTAGCTGCTATTGTTAAATAACTACAAGTATAACACTGCAATACCAAACAATGAACCTACTTGCACTACAAACCCAATTGTTTGATAATATTGCCAAATTTACACTGCAAAGGTGGCACAGAAGTGCTTCTGAAGTGGCATTTAGGTGTCTTTCCACAGACTGTTTAATGCTGCTCAGATGTGGCATTAATGCATTTACACAGATACAAATACAACTATATGCTTTGATATTAGGCGCTGAGGTGGGCCAGAGTAGCCTTCATTTAGTCTGGCTTTTATTCTGCTTTACATCTTTACACTGGATTTTGAGCAGGCACAGAGCATCCTAAACTCAGCTGCGTAAAGAGACCTTATATAATATAAATGCAACGTTAAGCAGCATAACAGACTGTTTTTGTCACAGCTAAAACAGCTGGAAGTGGCTGACACCGGAAGCCTTGCATATTCAAGTTATTCACATTAAAAATGGTGCACAGGTGGATACAATTCAAGGGAAAAGTAAGTTAATTAAATTTTAAACACAATATTGCCCGTGGGATTATTTCTGCTCAGATATATAGGTAAATAGAGAAGGTCTTACAGCTTCAGCAGGCCGGTCTGTTGGAGGGGAGCAGCGGTGTGAACAGCAGGCAGTGGTTTAGAGCCATGCCTCTGACACAGAGTTGAGAAGCGCGGTGTCTGTGTGAGTCTGAGACAGTCTCTGCCTAAAACCGACAGGGGCCTCAGCAAACCTGATCAGCAGAAGAGAAAGAACTCTAGTTTACAGAACACAGCTACATAAATACGATACATACTGACAAAAATACAGTACAGTGTATGGACGTTTTGTGTTGTCTGATGATAGACTTTACAGTAGCATGACATATAACTGTTATGCATCACATTTTTCACATTCTACCACGATGAAATAATGATAATGAAACCGAAAGACTTGTAAAGAAAGACATAAATGACATTTAGAATAATATAATATAATATTAAATAAAACGTCGGATAAAACGCACTAAATTGTTATATTGCATCGAAGAAAACGAGTCCAGTGCACAAACGTCCTTTGCGAATTGAAATAGACATAGGAATCTTTAATTGTGTATTCCAATGCACACCAACTTTAAGAGTCTATAAAATTTCATTATTTTCATTTTCAGCAACGTATTTCTGACCTTAAAACTTAAATGTGCACTTTTTATACCTGATAGACCTCTTGTCAAGGTGGCCGCCATCTTAAACGCCACTGACGTATCGACTACAGTGGCCGGTTAGGACAAACAGAACGCGCTGGAGAGAACAGCAAAAGGGCCCTACAAAAACCCAACTAAAATTGATTCCCAGAAATAAAATATATAATAAAAATAAGTTGAATTTGTCAGCTCAATTTATTACACCAAACACTAGATCTAGATATAGAAAACCGTGAAGAATAATACATCGTTTAAATGGATGCTAGCTTTGTTCAAATTAAATAACAAATAATAATAATAATAATTTGTGGGGAAAACGCCACTGAGAACATTTATACACATTGGAACCAGTGCTACTTTTTTCAGGATTCTTTGATGAATAAAAAGTTATTTTGTAATCTATTTTGCAATAAAAAAAAA
>NW_015627629.1:342478-359117 GCF_001515625.1 Sinocyclocheilus rhinocerous
ATAATATAATATTAAATAAAACGTCGGATAAAACGCACTAAATTGTTATATTGCATCGAAGAAAACGAGTCCAGTGCACAAACGTCCTTTGCGAATTGAAATAGACATAGGAATCTTTAATTGTGTATTCCAATGCACACCAACTTTAAGAGTCTATAAAATTTCATTATTTTCATTTTCAGCAACGTATTTCTGACCTTAAAATTAAATGTGCACTTTTTATACCTGATAGACCTCTTGTCAAGGTGGCCGCCATCTTAAACGCCACTGACGTATCGACTACAGTGGCCGGTTAGGACAAACAGAACGCGCTGGAGAGAACAGCAAAAGGGCCCTACAAAAACCCAACTAAAATTGATTCCCAGAAATAAAATATATAATAAAAATAATAAGTTGAATTTGTCAGCTCAATTTATTACACCAAACACTAGATCTAGATATAGAAAACCGCGAAGAATAATACATCGTTTAAATGGATGCTAGCTTTGTTCAAATTAAATAACAAATAATAATAATAATAATTTGTGGGGAAAACGCCACTGAGAACATTTATACACATTGGAACCAGTGCTACTTTTTTCAGGATTCTTTGATGAATAAAAAGTTATTTTGTAATCTATTTTGCAATAAAAAAAAAATTTGTAACAATATAAGTCTTTACACTTTTTAAAACCAATTTAACATATCTTTGCTGAATAAAAGTATTAATAAAAAAATTAAAAAAAACGTATTGACCCCAAACTTTTTAATGGTAGTGTATATTGTTCCAAAAGATTGTGCTTATTTGAAAATTTGCTTTGACGTTCCCTTCAATTTCGGTCTCTCAACATTGCATCATGATGACGCGCTGGGGAAATACTGAAGCCTCATTGGCAGAACGACGTTGCAACGCAAAGCCCAATGGCATTGAAGCGTGCACAGTAGAGGCGGGAACTCGTCGTGTAACGCAGCGCTCGGCGCCATTTTCTCAGAGTCGTTGCCGATAAGTGGTTTATTCTAAGCTGATCCCCTTGTGCATTCTGTTGAGACTGAAGATGTTTGGTGAGTATGACAGTTTCTTTCAGCTGTCCTCAGTGAAGTGATGAGTGTCAGGACCCTTTGCCTCCGTATCGCCGTTATCTTGACGAGAAGTTGACCGCTTCCGCCATCCAAGAGCCGCGGAGAAAGAAGCAGCAGCAGCCGGAGGCAGAAGAGTCAGAGGATGAGCTCATGCCGAGTCAGTGTACGCGAGTGATTACCTAGCCAGGTTCGCCGCTCCCTCTGATGGAGCCTGCATGGTCTCTTGGTGGATCAGAAATTGACGATGATGACCAACTGTGTTCCTGCCTCTTTTCATAAGGCAGTGTAAGTTGCTTACACTCTAACCACTCTGTATGCCAAGCGCTTCCGCCACTCGTTGCTAGTGATGTCCGATTCTTGAACGAATCGTTCTTTTAAATCGGTTCTCAGGAAGGAACTGGTCGAGTCGGTTCACAAAATCGAACTGAATCGAATTCGATGACACAAGACTCAGCCGCAGTAGCACGTCCGACTCGAAAAAGAATCAAATAAGCCGGTTCAACCAACTGTCGAAGTTTGCCGAGGATTACCGAGGATTCTGACGAGTGTGTTGCTGACGTTATGCATGCGCGTTTATCACCGAGAACTTGAACGAGCCTGATGCGCAATAAGAAACAAAACGTTCTGGAAATATGCTTATGACTAGTTTTATTAAATAGGCCTACATTTTTGTTAAAACACAGAATAACCTGAATTTTACAATGGTTTATTGTGCATGCAGATTGTATTTTAAGTTGTTAAACTACATCAATGAGTTTATAAGGATGATTTATTCTTTCTATGTATTGTATTAGAACATCCTCGTTTATGCATCAACGTCTGTAATGTGTGCTGTAGGTGCGAAACTTTTAGGAAACTTATCCAAGATGTAGGCTATTCAATATTGGTCGGTCATATCAGACATGAAGGATCAGTGAATGAAACCGTGAGTGTGACCACAACAATAACTTAAGGCAGGGCTGTACGCTACGAAAAAACTGGTCTGTGCGATGAATAAATGTACCTCTGTAGCACGCGTGCGATACAGTTTTGCATGTTCATAACACAGCCGCTTAATAGTGTGAAGTGATTTCGTTGTGCTTGTTTGTGTGTGTGAGATTGATTATACTTGGTAGTTAGGGGTGTGCGATATGACCATTTTGCTACAACTTTTTGGCCTGTGCTACAAAACTTTCAACCTCTGTAGCACCAGTGCTATGTGAAAAAAAAGTTAACGTACAGCCCTGACTTAAGGGAATGAAAGGCAATAATCGGCAATACGCCTTCACACAAGAAATGCATACTGACATCATTGTGAGATGACTGGAACCAATGAATAATTTTTTTGAACCGGTTCGTTGAGCCAAACTGTCCGAATAAAACAGCTGGCGGAAAGCAAGCGTCCGCACTAGGGTATTTCTATAAGGCAAACTGATTGGCTGATGCCTGAGTTGGTGCTTGACAAGTTTAAAATTTTTCAACTTCTGCCACAAACAACGCCAGTGGCACAATGCAACGGACCCACAATTCAGTTGCACAATGCATGAAGTCACCCATTCAAAGTAAATGAGAAGCGTTAACGCTGATGCCCCATGTGAATGCACTGTTATAGGTGTGTCATGTTGCTTACACTAACTACTGTGTACACGGGTGCTACCGCCGCTCATTGCCCTTCTATGATGAGCACTGGTTGTGCTACTGTTTTTCTTATAGGTGTTTTCTTATAGGCTCGATCTTGAATCCCAATCCAGATTTATGGAATCTGCATGGGGTCAGTTATACTGCCACAGCGCGTGTCAAAAGCCCCTTCTACCAGGTGCCTCTATGTTCATAAATGGAAAGTCTTTGAGAGCTAGTGCAGCTTGACGATGAGGAGGACCCTGTGAATTGTCCAATTCCAGTTATCTTGTTCGTCTTGCAGGAGCGCTTAGACAGCGGCTGTGCACCTTCTACGCTCAATATATATATTGCTGCTAAGCCAGCCTTTCATAGTGAAATTAATGGTCGGCCAGTGGGCAGGAATGATCTGGTGGTCTAATTTTACGCGGCACGAGATGGCTAAACCCTCCTTGTCCGTGTATGATCAGTGCAGCCACTGCCTAGCCCGCTCTGTGTCAAAGTCTATGCAAAAGCTCCTATGGTGATGTGTTATGAATTTCCACAAGCGACTGGAATTCATTGTCTATCCTAATGCTGTGTCAGAGTTCTTGCATGAGCAGTGTCTTCTCGAGCAAAGTCTCTTCTGCTCACCAAGGCTGCATTTATTTGATGAAAAATACAGTAAAAAACAGTAATATTGTGAAATATTACAATTTAAAATAACAGTTTTCTATATTCTAAAATGTAATTTATTCCTGTGATGCAAAGCTGAATTTTCAGCTGTCATTACTCCAGTCTTCATTTCAGAAGCTGGATGATTTCAGGAAACCTGAGGTCTTGATTTGCAAGAATTTGCAGTGCAACCTCCAGTGGAAGAGGTTTGGAATAACCTTTTATTTAATTGTTATGATGGTTTGCTGGATTTAAACCAGTCCTGGAAAAAATGTTGACAACTGCAGTTTGTCTTTTTTGAAAAATAATTTATAGTTTTTGATTAATGTTAATATGAGATGTTTGAAATTGAAAACAGTGATTGAGAGGAGAAACGGAGAGAGCACATCCTATTTACGATGCTGATGAATTTCGTGTTCCTGTTGGAGGTGAATTTTATTGCCACCTGATCAACAAAACAAAAAATTGATTTGTGTAAGATTAACAATTCAATTGTGTGCAGTTCACACCATTTCAATCATTAACCCTGATATTTTCATGAATTAAATTCTAAGCACGTAGAGCATGTCTAAACAGGTCTGACAGGTCAAGTAGTCTAAATAGTTAATATATGATAAACTAACAGTACTTGCAAAGGAGAGTCAGGCAAGTATAAAAAAATTATTAGCTAGATAAAGATACCTGAAGGGTATCGACCAAATGAGTTGCTCCATAAACGGTTCCAAAGCCTCCTTCACCCAGCTGACTGCCGATTTCATAACGGCATGAACTGATGTCTGTTAAAAGATAAATAACAGGTGTTGACATAAATTGTCAATCAGTGGCAGCAATTACTAAACCTAGAACTATTTTTAAAAGGACTTTAATTTATGTATTAATTTTGATAATACACTTAATAGTTGTGCCTTAAAATATTCATTTGTCACACTACAGAACTATTAGTGGTCAATTTTTTCCAGTGTAAAATACACAACTACACCTCATACATAAATAAAAATTTGAATGAAATCTTGTTTAATGTTAAAAATGTTTATTTCCATGTTAGTTATCAACTATCCTTAAAGAAAGTGCATATTCAAGTCAATTTAAAGCATAAACCATTGAACTGCCGATTAAAGTGTGCATGCGTGTTGGATTATGTTCATAAACTGACTAATAATTGTCTTATTGTAGCTGGCTCGACTGAGGTGCCACAGTGTGCTCCGTCTGACAGACTGAAGTCTGCGGGACGTCAACACTGCAGTCGGACTTGTCACAACTAGGGTTGGGCGATGTCTACCAAATTGGCAAAGGACGATGTCTACAGTGAAACATTGTGATGGACGATGACATCGGGGGGCGGGGCGGGGTTAGGGGTGTGCCCGAAGTGTGAAACAAATAATGCGTTATATGGAGCCACTAAAATAAACCCTAACCCTAACCCTTGCGGGAGAGGGGGTGGGGGGGATCACGATGTCAGCTTAACATCGTGATGTCTGTCAGCCATCGACGATGGATGATGGCATCGTCTATCGGCCCAACCCTAGTCACAACATAAAGCTGGAGGGACATCATTACTACAGTCTAACGGGGCACAGACTGTTGCTTGGGGGACGTCATCACTACAGCTGGATGTGGCACAGAATAAAGCTGGAGGGACGTCATCACTACAGTCTAAAAGGGCACAGACGGTTGCTTGGAGGACGTCATCACTACAGCTGGAAGTGGTACAGAATAAAGCTGGGGGGACATCATTACTACAGTCTAACTGGGCACAGACTGTTGCTTGGGGGACGTCATCACTACAGTCTAACGGGGCACAGACTGTTGCTTGGGGGACGTCATCACTACAGCTGGAAGTGGTACAGAATAAAGCTGGAGGGACGTCATCACTACAGTCTAACTGGGCACAGACTGTTGCTTGGGGGACATCATTACTACAGCTGGATGTGACAGAATAAAGTGTAATTAAAGTGTAAAGCTGACTCAGCCGGCGCAGTTTCTCCAGAGCGGCTGCAGGAGCGTTGATGACGGCACAGCCATTTCACGATTGGCCAGATTCACCGCATGACAACTATCACGTGTGTTTCGGGTTTATTCTAACCTTTTAAATTCCAATAATAGCCACAAATCTGTGTTTTTAGAACAGTAAAAGCTTTTTTACTGTAGTCGCAATGTTATATTGAGTCACGTTTATCATAAAACACTGATGACAGCATATATTCCCCCACTTTATTAGTATTTAAATAGTTTACGTTGAACTTTATTCTTGAACAGATGGCGATGTATTAAGCAGTATATAATCAGTATATATCTCTTGCTCATGAAAACGTTTCTGAAACGTCTGTATCCCAGCCAACATGTATATGTGGGCCCCACATGGTTTATGCTGGGTCTACATGGGTACCAAGTGGGCATGGTCCCAAAATGGGCATCTTATCTGGGGCCCACTTGGGTCAACTGAGTAGGTCCCACATTGGCAAAAACAGATGGGCTCCCTATGGCTTGACGGCTCCGTTTTCAACTCCGCCCCCGACTGCAAGCGGCTACTCTCGTTGACTGCCGTCTGTAGCCGTGCTTCAAGTCGAACGCACCTAATGATATGTTGTTTTTAAGTCACATGACATTTGAATGTCCTTCCAAAACTATTTTCTTCCCTCTGTCACCCTCACACAGAAGACACTGATATTTCTGATATCTACAGATGAGTTTATGACTGGTAGAAATTGTAATTAAAGATATCTATAATTGATTTTGTACGAGGCATAATTCTAATTAGAGATTTCTCAAATTACAATTTTACTAGTGATAATTAAACTAGAGATATCTCTAACTGAATTGCCGCTAGTGAAAATTATAATTCGAGGCATCTCTAACTGGTGTTTGATTAGTCATAATCAAATTTAAGATATCTTTAAGATATCCAAACGTCTCCAAAATACATTATTACTAGTCAAATTACAGTTGTAGATTTTTGACTAAGCAAAACTTTCTTCCTAGTCAAAACTCATACCTGCATTTTAATTATGGATATCGCAATCTGATTTTTGACTAGGAAGATCTTTCTTTGGCGATATCTGCATTTAGCTTTGTGACTAGGAGTAATTTCAATGTAGATATCTGGAATTAACAATGTGACTAGTCAAAATTCCTTTATAGATATCTAAAATGTGCATGCAAATACACCTTTGTTAAGCCCCACCTTAAACATTTTATTAACCAATCCTACCTTGGAAACTGTTGTCTTCCACCATTTTGTCTAAGAATTGTATAATAAAGTTATACCAACTTCAAAATAAAAATGTAGCTGGTGCAAGTGTAAAAGTGACTCAATCTCAATCTACACACAAAGTTTTGAATAGTCAAAGTATTTAGAGATATCGCTAATCAGATTTCTTACTTGTCCAATTATAATTGCAGATATCTTTAATTGCTACTCTGACTAGTCAAATTGTAATCATGTCTCGTCAAAATACAATTGTAACTATCCAAAATATATTTATGGATAGTCAAACCATAGTTTTATATGTCAATTACGCCTGCCATAGTACTGACACCTACTGGCATCAGTATACCTTTGCCTAGTGCAATCTATCTCATCTATGGCTTTAATATTTCCCAAAAAAATATTTTATAGAATTATGCAATAAGAGATTAAATCATTTTATAACAATGTGATTTTTTTTAATGAAAATACATTTTTGTAATACTTTTTTTTTTTAAAGTATGATCAATAAAACTGGAATTGTCAAGAGTTTCAGTTCAGATACTGAAAGCACATGTTGGGGATTTCTGAAGGAAAGTTTCAGGAATGACCCATCAAACTTGCAGAGACACCACACTTTTATATCAAAGTTGTGAAAAGCTGTTTATTCCAGTTTACAACCTTGGAAATTGTCCAAAATATTCTGTTTTAAAATTAATATGAGACACATCACGTTAAATACAAGAAATACTGCAAATATATATAATACAATATACCTTCAGGACCTTAGGTAGACAAACGTAGTGGTACCAAAAAAAATAAAAACATCTGTGAACAAAATAAGCATAATCCAGCACAATTTAGTCCAACATTCTTTCAGTGCCGTGGCTTAACATATTTATACAAAAGAAAACATCCCCTCCCCAAAATACTGAATGGTTTCTCATACTTTACAGACTTGAAAAGAAGCCTGAATCAAAAGAGATGTAACTTCACAACACAGTCAGTAGTAAACAGGTTTTAAAAATGGAATGCAGAAAAGTGCGTCTTCATTCATTAAATATTTAATAGTATCTTGCCAATATAAAGCATAGAACAGTTCTAAGTTCTAAATAGAAACTTTCAGACAAAATGTGTGCAGCTATGTACATGGTAATGTCACCAGCCTGCATAAACAGGCTCAGCATCACAAGGGATTCCATAGAAGCGACCAGGTGGGCGGTCTTTTCGCAGGAGGGGCGTCCGGGCAAGGGAAAGCTCGCTGTCATTATCTCTTCTCCTCCGCAGAAGCAAAATGATGATGAAGAGAAGACCCACTGTGGAGGAGAAGAATAAATTAAGAGTGACAACTGACCTTTTGCTAAACCCCGCCTTAAAACATTACCGAACAATCTTAAATCTAATACTGACCAATTAATAAGTTAAATAATAATTTTACCTTGTATGACTGAGTACATTTACCACTGTTCAGCTCATTTTTGAGGGTGAAATCCAGTCAGGAACTTTTGCATTAAGGCAAAAGATTTCCCCACACAGATTTCACAAGGGGTTAAAGTTTATCATGGACTCGCCACGTCGTTGACCAACAGAAAGCTGCTTGGTTTGAAAGTGATTTCTGTGGGAGCCGTGCTTCATGCATCTCCACACTATTGACAGTAGGACTGCACGATAAATCGAAATGGAATCGAGATCGCGATTCGACAGAGTACACAATGGACCATTGCTGGCAAAATTCTGACAAAATGTCGCAAAAGTGCATAAATAAAGAGGCGGAGCTTAGCAAAATGTCTTTTATCTGTGAAACATTTTTCACATTTTGGTTTGGGAACAAAGTTCAGCTGAGAGATGGTGTGATGTAAACCATTCATACCTCCTCCTCCAATAACAAGCAGTGCAATGGTAACAGGAGAAAGTTCACACGTCTCCCCTGCCTTTCTGAAGAAGGTCTCCATGCAGTAACCAGGGACAGTGCTGCCCTCAGGACAGAACGCATCAGTGGGACACTGGATCGGATTTACATCAGGACTCTGGTTTATATAGACAGAAGTACATTTATTCTATGTAGTGACACATATTTGTAATCATAAATATGCTCTCATTTATAATGTTCTTAGATAAACGAGGAAGTATTAAAAAAAACAGTATATGATTTGCATTTCAAGCAAGAGGAACAAGTTAAGTGGTAACAGTAAAGACTGTGTGTGTGTGTTAGGGCTGTGCAATTAATCACATGCAATTGTCATGCGCATCTCGTCAGTAAAGCCGGTTCCGTGATTAGTAGTAAATCTCCATCACGTGCT
Organism: Sinocyclocheilus rhinocerous; assembly: GCF_001515625.1. Classification (NCBI taxonomy): domain Eukaryota; kingdom Metazoa; phylum Chordata; class Actinopteri; order Cypriniformes; family Cyprinidae; genus Sinocyclocheilus; species Sinocyclocheilus rhinocerous. The sequence goes on from NW_015627629.1 coordinate 351,272, forward strand.
TTCAGATGGAGCGGCATGCACTACACAGAGCCGTAGTTCACTGACAAGCTACGCAATGTCGCGTTCATAATCGCAGATGAATCGCATTCAATTATGAACGCGATATCGCCTAGCTTGTCAGTGATCTATGGCTCGGTGTATTAAATGCCGCTCCATCTGAAAGCAGGTGATGGAGATTTACTACTAATCACGGAACCGGCTTTACTGACGAGATGCGCGTGACAATCACATGCGATTAATTGCACAGCCCTAGTGTGTGTGTGTTTAGAGGAAGTAATCACTCACAGGGCAGTAGTGGTTTTCAGGACAAAGGTCACAGTTCTCCTGGCCCCAGTGGATCTGATAGAAACCACTGCTGCAAATCTGACACATGGTTTGATGGGCAGGCTTGTGCATTCCTGACAAAAAAAATATTGACATCATTTGAGTTTCATAAGTGTGGAAATTCTGATTTTCTCATTCAACAAAATACCTTTATTCATGTACTGAACTATGACAAAACTTGTATCACGCCGATGTAATCGATTTCATCATGTATGTCATATTTCTGAGTAACGTGGATTTATCTGTCTCCAGAGTTTTAAATCACAAAAACTACATTTTCCTATAATTTGAGTAAGCAATGTGGCTAAAAGTAGAAGATACCTGGGCGACAAGGTGTACATTCTTTGGAAGCGGTCTGTAGAGCCTCTGAGCCTGCAGGACAGACCCGGCACTGAGTACAGCTGGAGGAACTATCAAAAGGGCAGAAAGGAGGATTGTAACAAAGAACAACTGTTTACAACAAATTCTGACAGTCCTGTGGCACTGCAATGACACCGCTGTGACAGTCGACTAACATATTAGGAAAACAAAGCACAGCACTGAAATTTAACAAGTCAACAGAGAGAATGTCATCAAGTCTATAAATGGAGATGGTTCATTTTAATAGCCATATAATTTAACCTTTATGAAAACACATCAAAACAAAATCTGCATTTAATCTGAAAATGTCAAGATATTGTAATGATTTCTTCAAATAAGAAGAACAAGAACTAAACATTATTAAATATCCAATGTTTAATTTTTTTAATTTAGTACATAGTACTCAAAGCCTGAGATGTATTATTTATGGTGCAATGTTCAGAAAAGGAACTTACTTGCAGTACGTGCCTTGTGGACATGGGTTACATGATGTTGAATTTTGCAAAGATGTGTAGAAACCTGAAGCAAAAAGGAGAAAAAAAAAAAACAGTAGAATATATGTGACCCTGAACCACAAAACCAGTCATAATGGTCAATTTTTCGAAATTGAGATATATACATAATCTCAAAGCTGAATAAATACGATTTCCATTGATGGGTTTGTTATGATAGGACAATATTTGGCCGAGATACAACTATTTGAAAAATCTGGAATCTGAGGGTGCAAAAAAATCTAAATATTGAGAAAATCGCCTTTAAAGTTGTCCAAATGAAGTTCTTAGCAATGCATATTACTAATCAAAAATTAAGTTTTAATATATTTACAGTAGGAAATTTACAAAATATTTTTATGGAACATCTCATAAATGTAAGGAATATAATACTTATGCTTTTTTTTTTTTTTTCATAGATACGTATACTTTCATATAATAAAGAATCATTTTGAACGATTCCAGTGAAATATACAATAAAACACTTTTATATATTTTAATAAAAAATTCTAATGAATCTAAATTCTTATTTTCCCCTCAGTATTTCAATATGTAGTTGCATTTGCTTGTTTTTCTCCACCCCTCAATATGTCAATTTATTTAGGCAGGAAAGCAGAATGAATGAATGAATGAATTTACATATTGTATGTATGTCACTTGTTACCTGGTGCACAGGCTGTACAGGAGGCAGAGCCTGTGTTACTGCTGTAGGACCCAGTAGGACATGGCTGGCAGACAGGGCTTCCAGTGGAACTAATGAAAAAATGGTTAAAGCCTTCGCATGGAAAGATTGCGTATACGTTGAATAAACAACAGTGTAATACTTTCTCCTCTCACTTGCTGTAAAACCCAGATAAACAGGGCAGACAGCCCTGCTGTCCTGCTAGAGGCTGATAGAAACCCTGGACACACAGAAGACAGGCTCCAGGTAACACACACAGGCCGGCCTCAGGACAGCAAGAACACAACAGAGTTTCTGAGACCACAGAAAGAGAAAGTGCATGCGTCAACTTCAACTTTTAAGACAACATGAAATCAAAATGAAACCACGTTCTTAACACACACAAAAGCACCCACCATTATCATAATAAGAGCCAGGAGCGCAGGCAGCGCAGGTGGAAGTGTTGAGGCCGGAGCAGCTGAGCGCTGTAGTGCTGGGAGCGGCAGAGCTCATGTTTGCACTGACTGTGGTGATCGTCACAGCAGGACTGAGTGTTGTCTGACTCATCACCACTCCTGCACAATGGAGGGGGAAAAGTAGGTTCAAATAAATCATATGACACAATGGTCTTAAAAGCAAAAATAATAAGTAGCACAAGCGTTTTACATCTTTGATAACAATAATGAATGTTTCTTAAGCACCAAATCAGCATATTAGAATGACTTCTGAAGGATCATGTGACACTGAAGATGCTGAAAATTCAGCTTTGCCATCACCAAAATAAATTACAATTGAAAATTTAAGATAGAATTTTATTTTAAATTGTAATTACTTCACAATAACAAATAAATGCAGTCTTAATGAGCATATAAGACCTTTGTCAAAAAAAACGGTTTCTGAACTAGTCTCTAATTTAGCTTTAAGTGGACTGTAAACAACTTATAAAGCACAAAGAAGGTCATAAAAGCAGTTAATATGACATGATTTCTCATTTTGGCTCAGTACTGCTCAGCTTTTTGACAAGGTTAGTTTAAGGGTCTATTGCATCACTTGAATCACACTCACATTCCTTCGATTGTGTGTGTTTTTATTGTCTGTTGATGTATCCTGTAAATGGCACAGCATGGTTGTTAACCATCAGCAGAAAGGCAAACAGAGTCTTTATTGTGAATGTAATCACATTAGCCACCCTCAGCAACACGAGCACCCACTGAAGAAATACAGTTATTCTGAGGGGATGGTCATATGACTCGATTTCACTCCAGAAATACTAAGAACAAGTGAGGGACCCAGGAACCATGTTTCTGTTTGTTCTCTTCCAAGCTTTCACTACTTACTCAGAGGAAAATGGTTGACTCTTACTGACTTGTTAATAAACTGTTCAGATCATTTGAGCAAATTCTTTGAAACACACAAACGAGTAATTTGACAAATAACATCGACATTGACAAATGAATGAATCAGAGGTCATAAAAACTTAAATCACTACAGAACACTGCCGTGGCATGCCAATAACCCGTCTTTGTTTACTAAGCAGAGCTGTATTGTGATATTGATTTTTTGCAGGTAGCCTATTGTTGGGTTTAGACCTATCTTTAGTTATCAGGAAGAATGTGGTTTTGTTAAAATATCTTAAAGATGTAGTAAATGTATCTCTGTATTGAAAAACAACCACAAATAAATAATACATACATATACATACATAGTGGAAACTGATTTTTAAAAACACCTAAACACAATTATACATGTATATATTTTTCTCCTATAAAAATATTAAACATTATGTTTAAAAAAAAATATATATATAGTCTAGATAGACATTTAAAACTGATTTTGAAAATGGCTCATTCACAAAGCGAAATGTTGCAGCCGTTCAAAAAGTGAAACCTTTACATATTTTCCTCACGACCATGGCACTTCAACATATTTTAAATATTAGCTCAATGATAAAAGTTAAATATTAAAATGCGGTTTGACATTGTGTTAAAAGTCACAGTTTATCTGTTAACTTGCTGTGATTCGGAAACTCACCCAAAACACAAGCGGTGGCGAGAACGGACAAAACTCCCAAACTCTCCATGATCCAGCGATTTACTTCACGATTTACTACCACATCTGTTTAGCCATCTGGATTCATCACGGTAGACGACAGCATTGGTAAAAGAGTGTATTATTGGTAACTGTGGAAGATTTCTGCTCTCATTCCCTCTTTCGAGGGCTCATCAATGTCATATGACACTAATCATGTGACCTGAATCAAAGACTGAAACTATTTACGGTTACCTTACTATTGTATCATCTACAAACATTCTATAAACACGAACTAAAGTGGAGTCCCCACATCTGTTTAGCCATCTGGATTCAGCACGGTAGACGACAGCATTGGTAAAAGAGTGTATTGTTGGTAACTGTGGAAGATTTCTGCTCTCATTCCCTCTTTCGAGGGCTCATCAATGTCATATGACACTAATCATGTGACCTGAATCAAAGACTGAAACTATTTACGGTTACCTTACTATTGTATCATCTACAAACATTCTATAAACACGAACTAAAGTGAGCGCCATCCAGAAGTTAGGCGTAATATTTAAAGTGGGTGACAGATTAACAAGCTGGACGCCAGTCAAAGGTCCAAAAGAGTTTCTCAAATGACGACATTCTTCTGCTTCTTGTTTTACGGCAAACACAGAAGTGCAAATGACGACATTTTTGAAGTCCCGCCCTTAAAACAGTCAACAGGACCCATTACAGTTACTATGGTAACTGTCCTTTACACACACACACACACACACACACACACACAAACAGTGGTAATTTGAAGTTTGGGCTTATTTGAAGAAGTAGAGAAGTAGGGAAATTTCTGTAATTTCGCCCAAAGCTTCGTTTGTTTTGCTTTACACAAGTGACAGAGTATCTCTCTCGCACTGTTTAAACTGCTGCATTTCAGATGACTGGGAGAAAGTTTATTACCTACTTTACCTACCCATATTGCAGAAAAAATATGGTCTATTTTTCAACATATTTCCTCTTCACTGTTTATTATGATGTTCAGACTTGAGCATGCCCTGAGTTAGTAACACATAGGATTTCACATCCATGGTAAACACAGCAACAAGTGAACCCAATTTGTATACATAGTAACACTGATTAAAATACTGCATGACAGATATACACATATAAAGGTTACAATACAGAGTGCAAAACAGCCCTTTATGGTAAACAATAACAGAGATGTTCATTCAAAACAAGGCAATTACAATATAAAACCAAATATATGCAAGGCCAGAAGTGTTAAAGGTGATTTGGTGCATTTTAGCTTCAGATAATACTTAGACTGTGGCATAATAAATTAAATAACATTTGCTATTACATTAGATCAGAAAATGTAACTATTTAACTTAACAGTATACGACTTATTGCCCATTTAACAGTGTTCTTTCTCTGTTTACTTATGGCTTGATATAACATAGTAAACAACTTCAAAGCTACGATGCTCAGTGCAGAGGGTCTGTCATTGACAAACTGGCTCTTTCTGGTCTTTATTTATTTATTTATTTATGCAATGTGACAAAAAAGCACAAAATTGGTTGGCAGCCAGTTGACGGTAGCCATTGACCTTCATAGTATTTTTTCCATACAAGTCAATGGCTACCGTCAACTGTTTGAGTACCAACATTCTTCAAAATATCTTCTTTCTTTTAACAGAAAAAAGAAGCTCATACAGGTTTGGCACAACTTGGGGTTGTGTAAATGATGACAGAAATGTATTTTTGGGGTGAACTATCCCTGTAAAAACCTGATTTAAATGGGTCACTCGTCACACCCCGGATGGACAGAGCAGTATTCACTCTAGCTGCTTGGCTGACATGTCTTTTTTTTACATCCCTCACTGTCTTTGATTGAAACTTCTGGGCTATTCCATAGGGAACATGAGCCGCCACTGTCCCAAGTTCTGCTGCTCCCTCCACATGGAACATTTGATCATCGAAGAAGATGTGAGGTCTGATCTTTTCCAGCATGGGGCTTTTAGGTGCTCCTGCTAGGAAGAGGGCCTCATCTGTCTCTAGACCCCAGGAACGTAACGTCTTGAGGGCCCCGGTGCCTGAACTGGCTGCACTGCGAGCTGTAACCAAGTAGGTGCGTATAGGACAGTCCAAGCGCTGATCTTTGGGATAGTTTCCCCAGAGCTTCCAAGAACCCCTTAAGTGGTCCCTATGAAAAATGATAATAATTCACTGTTGTCAGAAGTATAATATACTTGTTTTCTTGTGAAAAAGTGTTTACAGCAAACATCATTAGCATTATGGATCATCAAATGGAGTTTAAACACATTTTTATAATCCACACAGTATAATATTGCACTGCTATTACATTTAAATTGAACATACATGATCAAGAGGTTTATTTTCATGGGCTTTCTCATGCTCAAAGAATTTGTCCAGCCCGTGGGCTTTGTAGATTCTCTTCAATATGAAAGAATTTCATATTGAATCAAAATTAATATATTTATGATTCTACCATTAAAAGTTCATTAATTTCCTAAACCATTCCACTCACCTTCTTCAATGGCTTCTCTAACTTTCACTGAAATTAGCAGACAGATAAAGGTTGGTGTGGTAGGCTTTCAGATACCCAATAGGACTATTGACTCCAGTCATACAAAAGCGCTCTATAAACAGCTCTGGTAATAAAAAACAACACAAGATAATTGCATATGACCGCCACCAAACTGACATGCATTTAAAAAGATATCTCTTAATAACTACAATGAGTTCAAAGAGTGAATTAAGCATCTATAAATACTATATATACACACATTTAAGAAAAAAAAAGAAATTAAATAAAAATGACAAATGCATACAACAACATTTCAAAACCAAAACATTTAAATGAAAACATATTAAAAAATAATAAATAAAAAAATTCAAAACAACAACAAAATGACTAAAACTTATAAAGGAAGATATTTTAAAGAATGTTGGTAACAACACTGTTTCGGATCCCATTGACTTCCATTGTATTTTTTGTCCATACAATGGAAATCAACAGAAACAGAAACTATTTGGTTTCCAACATTCTTCAAAATATCTTTATGTTCCACAGAGAAAAAAAAGAAAGCATGCAGGTTTGGAACAAAGTGAGGGTGAGTAAATGATGACAGAATTTTAATTTTGGGGTTGAAGTCCTGGTGTTTGTCCAGTTAAAAACAGAGCCTTGCGATCTTTTGACTTACGGTAATGGTTAATTGAATTTATGAGCCGAAGTCCCACATGAGCATGATTGCTGGTCATCAAAGAGCTCTTCACTGTCTGGATAAAGCTCCCTGAGTCGAGCGTTCACTGCCTACACAGCACAGAAAAATAACATTTCCCTCTGTATCCATAGCTCTGTAGCTTGGAAAGAAAGATAACTGAATGACAAAAATAAATATTTTCTTTCTTTAAGTTGAAATAATTGTAAACATTTTTTAGATTCTCATTAATGATATAATTGCTAATCATCAGAATCAGAATCAGAATGAGCTTTATTGCCAGGTATGTTTACACATACGAGGAATTTGTTTTCGTGACAGAAGCTTCCACAGTGTAACAGAATGACAGTGACAGAACATGGGAGAAGAGCAGTGGGGAGAGGACGCAGCCCTGAGGAGCTTACATACATCATTGATGTATGTAAGTACATTAGTGCGAATGGCTCGATCTCATGTTGGATCTGATATTTCAGGTAATCCTCCGTCCATTCCCTGCTGCTCATAAATGTCCTGCTCTCGATCCAAGAGGGCACGGGAGGATACAGCAATGGTGATGGCATTCTGAGGCTTTGGCTGAATAAACATAATATTACAAATTGACAGTAGGCCACACATTTCTGATTACTATTTGAGTTTTTTCAAATATATTTCAAATTTTGCGACAGACAGACAGACAGACAGACAGACAGATGGATGACAGACAGACATAAAGATAGACAGACAGATAGATAGATAGATAGATAGATAGACAGACAGACA
>NW_015627629.1:359533-361969 GCF_001515625.1 Sinocyclocheilus rhinocerous
AGATAGACAGACAGACAGACAGATAGATAGATAGATAGATAGATACATAGATACATAGATACATAGGTGATAGACAGAAAAAGCTATCCATTTACAGCAAATGCAATAAAGACAAAATTGCCAACAACCAACTTCAAAAAAATAAACAGTAAAATATTGGTCATTAACCAATTTCAAACGTTTTTTTAGACAGACAGACAGACAGACATAGATCTAGATAGCAAACCTGTACAATAAGCCCAAAAAATTGCACAAATGTTATTTTAAATAAATGAACAAGCAAACAAACAAACCATGCAATGCCATCATTTCAATTTCAAATGCTTTTAGGAAAACAGACAGACATTAAAATAAAATAAAATAATAAAATAAAATAAATTTATAGCCTGTGCAATAAGAACCCAAAAAAAGCCATTAAAAATATTAAATGTTATTTAAATAAACAAATAACGCAATAAAGCAAAATGTCAAACAACCAATTTTAAATGTTTTTTAGACATTAGATAGAAAGACAGACTGACAGATAGATGATATTAATCTACTAAACAAGCAAACAAACAAACAAACAAACCATGCAATAAGGCCAAGAATGTCAATCATTTCAATTTCAAATGCTTTTAGGCAAACAGACATTAAGTAAATAAATAAATAAATAAATAAATAAATAGCCTGTGCAATAAGAAAAAAAAACAATAAACTATTTCAAATGTTTTTTAGACAGACATTAGATAGACAGACAGATAGATGATATTAAACAAACAAATAAATAAATAAATGGCAAAGTGGCCAAACGTAACGTCCTCAAAATAAACCTTTTTTATTCTCGTTAAATCGATGCGTAATCTGCGTTGTTTCTGCAGTCATTGAAGCACTGTATTGTCAAGTACTGTGCAACTGGACTTCAAGCGCGTCTACATCTCGTTTTTTCTAAATATGTACAATCCCTCCTACCAAATTCTGCGCAGCGATTTTAGTTCGGATCATGGTCCTCTTGAGCTGCCTTGTGATTTTGTTTGCTGATACACTGTTGAATACAGGTTTTACTGCACCAAACGCTCTCACGGTCACGCCATAGCGCCCGTTTAATGTCCCGCTGCAGGAGGCGCGGGTATTTTCAGAGCCGTTATCAAACGCAGACACCTCTGCTGAGCTCAACACAATCACAACCGGTCGCTACTATACGTCGCTATATTATAAGGAACTTAGCTACAGACTCTCCGGTGTAGGTTTCTTGCTGGGACTCGACTGGTTACAGGTCTCCTTCCTCTCCCCAAAAGTGTGCGTTTCTTTCATTAGTGGTTTATTCATGATGAACAGCTGAGAGACTGACGGTCAGAAGAGCCCTGCTCTGTGTGACCTTCACATACGTGCACACACTGGGCAGTCACATCCACTGGAGCAAAGCACAGCCCAAAGAGCAATCAACTGAGCACACTGATTTAGATGTGGCCAGATTGAAGGGGACGGCTGCTGTCATCCTCACCTCCTTCCCGCACCATCACCATCACATCTCCTTCATCAGCTGCTTCCGGGAATCATGATGGAGGGTCTTGCTGTGGCAGCAGCTATGAGTGTGGGTGTACATAGTGCTAGTTTGTGTTTTCACATCATCTGTAAATGGAGGAAATGCTTTTTTGGACTCTGGGGATCTCAGGCAAATTGATGCACATCTCGACAACTGCTGGTGTTAAGAGGTACCTAAAAGAGAGGGAAAGCTCTTCTTGATCAGCACTAATGACTCCGAAGACATACTGTGCTGTGTACACTGTATTTTTTCCATGAGGCTCAAAAAAGGAATATGAGCAAGTTATGTACTATTCAGACATGTTCAGGAAGATTTATTTAAAATGTTTTAGAAAGAAGTCTCTTATGCTCATCAACGCTGCATTTATTTGATCTAAAATACAGTAAAACAGTCTTATTCTGATGTATGATTGCAATTTAAAATAACTGTTTTCTATTTTAATATATTTTAAAATATAATTTATTCTTATGACGGTAAAGCTGAATTTTCAGCATCATTTCTCCAGTCTTCAGTGTCACATGATCCTTCAGAAATTGGTGCTCAAGAAACATTTATTATAAATGTTGAAAACAGTTGTGCTGCTTAATATTTTTGTGGAAAGGTCAAGATTTTTGGATGAATTAAAAAAAAGAAAGAAAAAAAAGAACAGCATTTATTTGAAATAGAATACTTTCATAAGTATTATGTTCATGGTGAACAAAAGTATACATTTCTTTTAAAACATCTTACTGACCCCAAACTTTTGAACGGAATAGTGTTTATATACCCTCAGAAGTTTAGATGTATAAACCTCTCAAATATATAGGAATATATAAATTAAAGAAAAATAAATAAATAAGTAAAATAGATGGACAGAAGGATAGATAGAATGATAGCATTTAGTCCAACAAAAATTGGGTATGTGATCTTAA
>NW_015627629.1:362994-363670 GCF_001515625.1 Sinocyclocheilus rhinocerous
TCTTAAAGGGGGGGGGGGTACAATGCTGTTTCATGCATTCAGAGTTGTTTACACTGTTAAAGAGTTGGATTCTCATGCTAAGCATGGGCAAAGTTTCAAAAAACTATTTGGAAGTATGACGGAGTATTTCTGTGCTAAAAATCGTATTTCCGGGTTTGTACAATTTTTCCCCCAATCCACTTCAGTGCAAACTCCGCCCCACAGCTGATTCTAAAGATTTTATTGGTTGTGTCAATTAAAGTGTTGATTTCCTACATTATGCTACAAAAAATGCTAACCCCTAAACATACCCCACACCTGACCCTAACCTTAACCAGTGAAATTGACTGCATGACGGGATTGGCGCTGAATAGCGTGGTAAAGAAAGTTGCAGTTCAGGAGATAAACAGTTAATAAGATTATGCGATATGAGATCGTTCCGTAACTCCCCAACCGGACCTCACCGGACAATGGCACCTTTTTAGTTACACCCAGCGTCACTCCCCCCTCCTACCCTGCGAATTTCGAGCCCCGGGACGCCCCAGTTGCTTAGAAAAAAGCGATAGAGTGAAAATCTTTCCCCTGCGCTGACGGCTCGCGGGAGAGCTCGTGGGTGATTCCCGTTTACATCATGAAGCAGAGGTTCAAACTCCAGTCCAAACACCACTGGCCACGAGCTTTGGGCTCTGCTCTCACG
>NW_015627629.1:364222-397324 GCF_001515625.1 Sinocyclocheilus rhinocerous
TTTCTTTCTTTCTTTCTTTCTTTCTTTCTTTCTTTCTTTCTTTCTTTCTTTCTTTCTTTCTTTCTTTCTTTCTTTCTTTCTTTCTTTCTTTCTTTCTTTCAGCATGGATGCATTAAAACATCAAACATGACCGTAAAAACATTTATAATGTTACACAAATATTTCTATTTCAAATAAATGCTGTTCTTTTGAACTTTCTGTTCCAAGAATCCTGAAAAAAAAAAAAAAATCACGTTTCCACAGAAATCGTTCTCAACATTGATAATAGTAATAAATGTTTCTTGGGCAGCAAATCAGCATATGAGAATGATTTCTGAAGGATCATGTGACACTGAAGACTGGAGTAATGAAAATTTAGCTTTGATCACAGAAATAAATTATATTTTAATATATATATACATTTATATACATTTTTTATCAAATAAATCCAGCCAACCCCAAGCTTTTGAAAGCTGGTGTAAATCTGCACTTAATGTAATGGTAGACTCTTTGATCAATAATAGGCCATAAAAAAGTAAAGCCCGGTTTAATGTGAACCGTGTTGTTCTGTGATAGGTCAGTGATCGTGGAGGCGGAGTCCCGCTGAGGAAGATTGACAGGTTGTTTACCTACACGTACTCCACTGCCCCTCGTCCTCAGATGGACACGTCTCCAGCCACTCCTCTGGTCAGTGTGTGACATCTCTGAAATCTGATCATGCTCTCAGTACAGTCCGCATCTCAGGGTCCCGCTTTCTTTCGGTTTCATTTTTTAATGCTCAGACAGCACATGAACTGTTGTGCAGTGCTGCTTACTTTATAAAGCAGTAAAAGTGCCCCTTCCCACACCCAAAACCAGTCGTCTGTTGATGAAAGTCTTAAACAAGGACTGGTGGGACGTTGTGCTGCTCCACTTCACAGACGCTGAGTGAAAGGGGACTTTTATAATGACGGGACACTCATTTATGACACTTTATTCACCAGGAAGAACAGCTCATTCCGTGCGTCATACGTCATTATGCTATTTCTACGTCACTGCGCATGCGCAGTACTTTCTAGTTTCGGTTTTCAATCCGATCAAGTGTTTATATTAGAGGTCTTCTCGGGTCCCGAACCCGACGTGCATAAATTAAATTTTTTTGAAGAAAAACCCGACCCCAGGAGAAGGGTATAACTGCAGCCTGGAGATCTCCAAATGGGGGCGGGAACTCCAAAACGGGGTGGGAGCTCCAAAATAGGGCGTGCCTTCCTCTCATTGACAGACAGGCACATGACACGCATGCGCAATTTTTTCCCCCAATCCACTTCAGTGCAAACTCTGCCCCACAGCTGATTCTAAAGTTTCTATTGGTTGTGTCAATTAAAGTGTTGATGTTGAAAGTGCACTATGCTACAAAAAATGCTAACCCCTAAACCTACTCCACACCTGACCCTAACCTTAACCAGTGAAACTGACTTCACGGCGGGATTGGCGCTGAATAGCATGGTAAAGAAAGATGCCGTTCAGGATATAAACAGTTAATAAGATTATGCGATATGAGATCGTTCCGTAACTCCCCAACCGGACCTCACCGGACAATGGCACCTTTTTAGTTACACCCAGCGTCGCTACCCCCTCCTACCCTGCGAATTTCGAGCCCGGAGACGCCCCAGTTGCTTAGAAAAAAGCGATACAGTGAAATCTTTCCCCTGCGCTGCGCTGGGACGGCTCGCGGGTGATTCCCATTTATATTAAGCAGAGGTTCAGACTCCAGTCCGAACAACACTGGCCACAAGCTTTGGGCTCTGCTCTCACGGAGAATATTTACTTATATAGCATATTTTATTTTAGATGAACTAGAAACAATGTTACATTTATAAAGTTTTATTTTGAAATGTAAGTCAATAACAATTGGCTGGGGCCAGAGCCAATGGTAAAAGTCTTTGCGCAAGGAGACCCCGCCCCATTTTGGAGGTTCTGCCCACTTTTGGAGTTCACACCCCATTTTGGAGATCTCCGGTCTGTAGTTATATCTACTTGGGTTCGACGCTGGATTTGCCCATCGTTTGATACTGAAAGATGGAGCAGTCCCAGCTATAAAAGATCCCGGTCATGATTCAGAACTGCAGACGGTAAGTGAAACGGCATCAAATGTCTGTTTTGTTGGCATTCGGCGCCCAAGTGCTCGTCAATCTTTAACTCCGCCCAAGGCGCGCCTCCAGGAGCTCGGCTGTTTCCGGAGAGAATCGTAAAGCTGTATCTTTCTTTTATAAATATGATAAAACTAAAGACTTTTTGGAGATATGAAGGATGCAGTACTACTCTATAGGTACTCAAGATTAACATGAGATTGGGTGAAACTGTGTGTTATGCCCCCTTTAATATCCACTCTGTATCTCAGAATAGGGCAATGCATCTTGTGACACCTTTTGTACTCCGAAAAAGACACAAAAAGATGCAAGAAAAAAAATAGCAGAGAGCTCCAGTTATGTTAAGAAAACTTCATTTATTACTTTCATTGCATGACATAAATACTTAGTAGGCTTCGAAAAGTTCTTCTTTACATCTTATTAGACTGAACCGGCCATTACAAAATAAGAACAAGCTTCGAATAAATAGAGTAAATTCTCTCATTGTGATTCTCTTTATACAGAAAAAGTAATTTTGTACATATATATTTTCATTGTTTTTGTTCTCTGTAAAATAAAGCATCTGCTTAATTTTAAAGACTCGTATCTTATTTTCAATTAGTACAAAAAAAAGAATGAGAATCGGAAGTGGGCACAAATCAGAAACTGAGCTTATCACACGACAGGCTGGAAGTGGAGTCTGCAGACGCTGAACCTGCCGTCCGAGGAAGTATTCGACATTTGGCTGATTCCCAGTGCCACACCATCTCACTTCAAACCAAATTACATTCCAAGGGTAGCTGTAGAAATCAATCCCTCAGTATCATGCCAATGTACAATCAATCATTCCTGAGGAACAGTCATGATATCAAAACAGGAAGCAACCAGAAAAAGGACAGAATTGATCCATTGGGCTCCTTGACGTGCCGCTAAATAACGATGAAAATCTGTATACATCACTATATCATTATCTACAGTATTTTCAGTGTCAGGTGTAGCCGTCTATCCCAATACTGACGGTACAGAATCAGTTCAGCTGACTACAGGTGAGCAAAGGCAAAGCAATCAAGAAGTACTTTTCAATCTTATTATAACAAGTAACTGTGGTAAATCTAGAGATAATCAAATTACCTTAATATTGACAAAAAAGTAACGGAAGTATGCCAAAGTGGCATATTTGAACAAAATATAGCTGTACGCTGCCATTTATCAACATAAACCTTTGATTATGTATAATGCAAATATCTTGGAACACAAATTCTCAGTTTGCAGAATTACAGAATGTTTAAAGCGGTGTATCTGCAGACATTGTGGTGAATGTCCTGTAAATGCAGCAGAATAGTGAGAGTGAGAGAGAAGAAGATGTGAGGACAGGTTTGAAAACAGGAACGATTCGATTTAACACTTGGTCAAAGGTGATGAGACCGAAAGAGGTCGAGTATTAACCAGCCTCAAGTGTGATGTGTAGCCTATAATATTGCTAGAACCGGTCACACTCAAATCAATCAATGCATGCAAACATTAGACCTTTTCCTTACTAAAAACCCGTTATATGTGGTGCCAAGGATTTACAATAACCACTTTGGCGAAAAGGAATGTGTTCTGAACTGATTAATAAGGCAAAATTAATATATGACATGATGAATTATGCAAGTCATAATATTTCAGTGTTGGAAAACAGTATCTTATAAAGTATCTATGGAGAATGTTTAATAACACTTATGTAAGATCTCAGAAACAATTTTGTCTGTAGTTAACGTCTGAAATCAAGTTTAATGTTACTGTAAAATGACTTGAGATCATTACACATGATAAATCATGAAATGTGTCATTGCTCGCCAGCTGTAACTCATTTCAAATGCTCCTCTATTTGCCATACAAAGTTCATTTCATACTAGACAGTAGTGTTTGTCATTTCGTTCCATTCCAGGTGAAGCGTTTTGGTCAAAACTGTTTTGCAGCACAATATCAATATGCTCAATTTCAGACCATCTTGACTGCAAAACCTAATGCATTTATATGACTCTCTCTTAATTCGATAGCAATTACAAATCTTGCCTGCTTGATTTCTGGAAGGTGACGAGGTTACAGAAGCAGATGTTTTGCAGTTAACCTTGAACCAAAGATTGAGGTTTAAAAAACAGTGAACAAATCTAAAGCTTTTTTTCTTATCATATTGAGATCGGAAACCAACAGAACAACATCTTTCATTCTTTCATTGGTAAATGTCAAAAGGAAGTCACATTTCCAGATCAGATTTCACCCCAAATTCAATAGGAATTAAAAAGAAACGTATTTTGCATAAAGAAAATGAAGCCTATTTCAGGCTGATATTTAAAAAAATTAATAAAAATGGCATAAATTAAATTCAACACAAGTATACTGTGATGTACAAATACTTGTAAAATCCTTCACAATTTAAAATAAAATATAAATATTTATTTTTCACATTACAATAATGAGATTTGGGAGAGGATGCTCAATTATCCTAATATTAATGCAAAAATTGTAAAATTGGCTTAATTTTCTTCATGAAACATTAATAGAATTTTCTTAGAATATGACCCAGATGTCATATTCTTGACAGGTTTCATGAGATTTGCCATTATACATCTTCAGATATCAATTAACTCTCTACAGTTACAGACAGAGAGTAGTGGTTGGTCACTATATTAAAAAAAAGGTGTGCAAAGACAAAGAAAGGCATCTGCCTCTTAGTGTAGCAGACAGTCAGGGTTGACTGAGACGGTAGTGTAGGCATACTGTAACGGGACGGAACCGTGTGAGAGGGGTAAACAGGGATGAGGTAGGGGCTTTAAAGTGTTCTTTCGTACCAGAGGGAAAAGCAGAAGGCTCCCAAACTGCTGTAAAAGGCAATTACTTTACAGTTCAGTATTAGTTACAGAAAACAAAGAACATCCAAATGTTGCACATTCATTTGCATGAGGAATATGAGAGAATCTTCTCTTTTGGAAGATACATTAAATCCATTTCAAACTTATATATATATATATACACACACACACACACATGTATTTTTGGCCATTCATCTAATCCCCAAATATCACTTCTCTGTTTTACAGAAAGCAGCATTATTGTCTAAATAAAAACATTTGGAAAAAAACATCTGTGCTATATTGTGCCACAAAGGTGTCACTGATGGTGCAGTTAGTGTTAGTATTATTGTCTTCATATATGTCACAGTTTTGTAATTCTCAAATTAATAATGTGCTCACAGTTTACATTCACTCTGGAAAACCGAGCCCATAGAGCCTCCGGTGCTAATAAAGCCACAATTACTGCCAGACAAAATCCTATTAACAAGCTGTATTTTTTCGGGTGCACTTCTGTTTTACAGAATAGCCTGCTTGTTCCATGCTCGATTAAAGCAAATTTGTAATTAAGCTCATTATTTTAAAGCAAAGCCCCAAATAAATACTTTGGCTCCCATAGCGATGGGGTACTTCCTTTATGTGCTTGAGTCATTCCCAACCGTACCATTTCAGTCCTTCTCACTTTGTTCCCTGGTCAAGGCGGTTTCTTTCGCTTTCAAGTGATTGCATTTAGTGTTCATATTTAAAATTTTTTGGGATGATGATGAAAATGATGTGCACGTATGTTCCCGATGAAGTCTCAGTAAAACTCATGGTAGTGTGCTTGTGTGTGTGCTTGTGTGTGTGCTTGTGTGTGTGCTTGTGTGTGTGTGTGAGAGAGAGCGCTGTGGTCAGATACCAGTCCTGTCGCTGTAGAAAGGCGTTACGTGGAACATGTAGCAGTGAGTGCAAACTCTCACCGGTTTCATCTGACCGTATCTAGGCAACGGGGCTGAGTGTGATGAGCAGCGGGAAAAACTCTCACCGGTTTCATCTGACCGTATCTAGGCAACGGGGCTGAGTGTGATGAGCAGCGGGAACAGAAGATCTGCAATAAAACATCATCTCATTAGGATTGGAATCATGTTATGAGCCCCTGCTCTGTTTCTCTTGTTTTCTTTCTCTTTTTTTATTAGTAACTGCCAGTTGGATGGGGGCGGAGACTAATTACTTTAAAACCTGAAACGTCTGCCTATTTAAGAGCCGCTGATGGCATTTCATGGTGGCAGCCCTAGGAAACATATTGTTGTTTGTTTAGTTAACTTTATTTAGTTAACTAGAATTAGTGCTGGGCAACAATTAATCGCGATTAATCGCATCCAAAATAAAAGTTTTTGTTTACATAATATATGTGTGTGTACTGTGTATATTTATTATGTATATATAAATATACACACATGCATGTTTATATTTAAGAGAAATATATTATGTTTATATATGAAATATATTTATATATAAAATATAAATTATATGAATATAAATATATACATGTAAATATTTTCAAAATATATACTGTATGTGTTTGTATTTATATATACATAATAAATATACACAGTACACACACACATATATTATGTAAAAAAAAAAACGTTATTTTGGATGTGATTAATCGCAATCTACTTACTCTACATAGGAAGGACAGGTAAGTGAGCTGACCTAGAAGATTGTTTTTGTTAGGAAGGTTTTAATTCTGAGGAAGTGGTAGTTTTAGATTAGTTAGCTCACCAGTCTTTAAGCTGTCTATGTTTATTCTTTGTTGAATTTTGTTGCTATTTTTTTCCCCCAATAAATTTCATCTTTTATGCTCTGGCCATCGCAATACTTTTTTCTGAATGGCTTTTTATGTTGGTATTTTGGCTTTCATTGCTATTCATGTTTGTCTTTCTACTGAAAAAAAATATTAACAAAATCAAAAATTTGAGCTTCAACCACTTTTCAATCATCTGAAATTTGGTTGATTTTACACGGAATGACCCTAATTATTTTCACCATATAGAGTAACAAAATTCTAAACCATAAACCAAATCATCTGGCTCCAAAATAAATCACAACATTACAGACTTTGATTTGAAGCAAAAAGTATTTGAAATATTGAAGTTACATTTTTTTAAATTAATTTTTAAGTGAGTGTTAGAGGGCAAAATAAGCTCTCTCTCTCTCTTTATTTATATATATATATATATATATATACACACACAGTATATATATATATATATATATATATACAGATATTATTAAAGTATTAAAACTAAACATTCTAACATTACTACAAAAAAGTTTAAATATATACACACACACACTCTTTTTAAATAAATATATCTATGTCTTGAAAGAATTGGTTTCTCTATGGAGAAAATAAATGAGATTTTTACGCCTGGAAACAACTGCACTCTATTCTGACCTTTCCACAGCTCCTGCAGTGATGTTTCCTTCTGATGACTGTAAATGGCGCTTTACATGCAATGCAGGAATTGCAGGCCTCATCTGGTACCCATTCAGGAGGATCTGATGTTGAAAAAAGAACAGAGAAAGGGTTGCAAAAATGAAGAAAGGTCTGTCAGGTGTTGAAGCAGTGGCCGTTTATCTTCTTACAGCATTACATATTAGCAATGCTCTAAAACCTAGTACCATGGCAACATAGGAAGATGCCTTCTAAAGCAGCATCCTCACTAAAAACATCATTCTATATTTCCCATTAACATTTCTATTGACTTTGAGTTTGCTGATTCTCTTGTTTGAAAGCCCACAATTCTCATTAGGATTTTTTCTCAAAGAAATTACTGGAATAGACAAACCTGTTGACTGTATGGTGTATCTTAAAACCTTTTGAAAAAAGTTGTGTATTTAGAGCAAGACTATGATGCTTTAAATTGTCTAGATAGGCAGCTCACTAGGGCTTAATCTAAATATGCCTACTTCCCTACAATATAGAGTATATAGAAATCTAGTGACAATCAGTATGTTCGAATTCACAGCTTCAAAAAACAGTAGGCGAAAAGTACCCGGATGACCAACTACATCTGGTGAGAATCTGAAATGCGCATACAAAGAACACAGGTGAGAATTCATAAAAGATGGGTAACCTACACACATTCATACTACATAGAACACAGTTTTTAACAGTCACAAAGTACGTTCTTGTTCAAAAAAAGTGCCAAGTGCCAAGAGTATGTGATTTCAGATGCAGCCAAGGTTTTGTCGTATCATATATATCAAAATAAAAAGCCTTTTCATATTGCGAGTATATAAGGTGGTGTACTGAACTAACCTTCAAACTGACCCTCTCGGGCTTTGGCGGCAAGCTCTGATGAAGAGATGGTCTCTTGACAGAGAGCACAGTCTTCCAGTACAGCACTGGCCAGACAAGGACCTGAGGTGCATAACAAACAGCACATTAAACTAATGATGTCTGACATTGGGCGATAAAAACATGCTGTTACAGTATCTGTATCTTTCAGAAGTGTGCCTCACTAACCTTTCTTGGGCTTCTCAGTGTCCCCTTGGTCGGATTTTGTAGCCATGACCTCAAATAGAGTCTTTAAGATGCTTCGAAGGTCACTCGCATAGTTAGTTTGCAACTGATCAGCCACACCTTCAGATATTTTAAAGACAAATATTGTTAGTTTTACAGAGCTAGTTATACATTTTATAGTCAGCTTTACAGTGCACTTAGTAGGTTACGCTTTACAGTGAACCTAGCACATTTTATAATCGGCTTTACCATCCATGTGGTAGGCTTTACACTTTACAGTGCACTTAGTAGGATACACTTTACACTTAAGCTTTACAGTGCACTTAGTAGGCAATACTGAAATGTTAAATGTTAAACAATATTACTGGATGTAAATAAGACTGGATCTCATAAAAAAGTCTGACAATGCAAACAAAATTCAAGCCGTTCTGGTGTTCATTTACACTGTGTATTTAATGATTCATTTAGATTTTTACTTCAGTAGAAAAGCTGTTCTGCCACTCAAACAAGGCTTTACCAAGCATCACAAAGCCTTCATCAGACTCCAAATCCCACACATCATTAGGTAACACACCTGATATGCAGACAAAAAGGCGATGGATGAGGTCACTACTGCTATGGAAACGTGAGCGAATTTTGTTGTGAACAGCGAGTTTGGCAGCTTGCAAAGCCACTTGAATCTCCTGATGATCCAGATCCTCAGACATGTCCGAGCTGGTCGTCAGGCTACTGACAGGACTGAAAGGGAAGATTATTAGGTTAAAATCAAATTAATAATAGTATTAAGACTAATAAAAAAGTAAATCTGTTCTAAGATATAATTGTCTTGTGTTCAATCTTTGAAAAAATGATCAACAGTAATTAAAAAATAAATAAAGTATAACTAAGTAATTTCATGGTTTGAAACAAGGTTGAAACTGCTGGCCTTCCTCAAGAGAGAATTTCACATAATCGAGTTAATCCAGAAAGTGTGACCCTATGGCTGAGGGAACACTATGGGATTTGTGCAACAGCTTGCTGGAATCACAGAGCAAATTTTAGGACTTGATTTTCACACATCATTCACACTGATGTTAAAATAAAATTACTTTTCTGAAAAACGTATACATGCTACTTTTTCCCCCTGCAAAAGTAGTGTTTGTCAAGGTGTTGTTGTATGGATGCTAAGATGTCATTATGCATGTGAGTTTAATGCAGTTGCTAGGGTCTTCTTGGTGATAGCCAGGATATTGCTATGTGCAACAAGATGTTCTGAAAGGTTGTTCTTATAGCGCTGCTATTTCAGTTGTCAAAAAGAGTCAAAAGAACCCATCTCCAGAGCCCGCAACATCGACCAAAGCAACTTGCGCTGCATTTAAGGTATACATGTAATCAGTCATACTCTACTACCTGGGGTGAAAGGCAGTGATATGAGCTAATAAAACATTGTTGTGTTTGTTTAAACGGCTCAATCAGCCCAAAACAGGACCATTGGCTTTTCGGCGGGACTACCAATGGTAGATGGGGGCGATTTTAGGAAACCTTCTTTGAAAACCAAAATCACAAACTTCTAAGCCTTAGCTAGCATCAAAAACTAAACATAACCTATAGAGTGCTTTATGTACGAGTCCTAAAACCCATAAATAAATTAGCATTTTTGCACTTCCTGTTCCACTGTGCAGAAGACAATGGGTTTTTTCGAAGGTATTTTGGTTAAATGCCTGAAATATGTCTGTATTAACACGCACTCAGGATATTTTAGCTTTATCCATAACATAAGAGTAGGGCTGAGCAATTAATCGCATGCGATTGTCATGTGCATCTCGTCAGTAAAGCCGGGTCCGTGATTAGTAGTAAATCTCCATCACCTGCTTTCAGATGGAGTGGCATTTACTACACAGAGCCGTAGTTCACTGACAAGCTAAGTAATATCGCATTCATAATCGAATGCGATTCATCTGCGATTATGAATGCGATATTACTTAGAGCCGTAGTTCACTGACAAGCTGTGTATTAAATGCCGCTCCATCTGAAAGCAGGTTATGGCGATTTACTACCAATCACAGAACCGGCTTTACTGACGAGATATGCATGACAATCGCATTCGATTAATTGCACAGCCCTACATAAGAGATACATTTAATACCTCACTCATGATTTTTTTTTAAGCTTTTACATGCCTGGAAAAAGGCAGTGGGCACATTAAACTCCATCACGTTGAACAGGTAAACTCATCTACTCACTAGTTAGCTTTTACAACCTTATCGTGTTAATACTCATGCTCTTGCAAACTATTAAACTTGTAGACTTGTACATTTTAAATAAAAACCTATAAAGTTGTTGGAACCTCAGTGATAGTGACATTTAAGTCATGTGACCGTGGTGTATATTGTAGTCTAACTTCAGCTTTTTACTTCTGGCAATTGTACTTAGGCTTCAAAATTCATGATCCTTGTGTTCAGTTGTAAAATTTATCTTGATGAACAAACATACAATGACTGCAAATTTTTTTGGTTGTTTGTTTTGCAGAGGGAACCAAGGTTATGCTAATTTTTGGACTACAACAATATGTCATCCCTACAGCCCTCTATAGTAACAGGGCTCACATATTTTACCTTAACACATCAGCCAAAAGTTAGACATGTTTACCTGGGTGTATATGAACTCGACAAACTGCATGTAGTGATAGAAACACCATCAATGTCACTGCTGGGGACAGAACTGAGGGGAGACTCCTGAGAACTGCTGCGGACCATTGCAAAAAAAACATGGGGGGCAACAGATGAAAATGAAATATGAGAACCGAAAAGAATGACAACCTTCATAATGAAATCAACTCATATACAAAAAAAGGTAACAAACAAAACATTTTCAAAATTGTCAAATCAAGAAAACCTGATTCATGTCATTAAAATGAAATTTCACACACAAGTGAACAAACCTAGAGTTCTTTCTGTTATCTTCCTTTGGCTGTTTTCCAAAACCTTCCGATTTCCCTTTAACTGTAGTTTTAGGTTGCGTCGGGCACCCCGTGTCCTGATGGGTGCA
The DNA here is from genome assembly GCF_001515625.1 of Sinocyclocheilus rhinocerous. Lineage (NCBI taxonomy): Eukaryota > Metazoa > Chordata > Actinopteri > Cypriniformes > Cyprinidae > Sinocyclocheilus > Sinocyclocheilus rhinocerous. Next base: position 375,682 of record NW_015627629.1, read on the forward strand.
ACTAGGTCCTCCCTCCCCTTGTCCCGAGCCTCTATCCTGAGTCAGAAGAACCCCTGGGGCACATTTCTCACAGCAGGGATAGTGGGAAAAATCCTGACTGCCTTCATCTTCTCTCACTTGGTTCTGCACAGAACCGTGTGGTACAGAAGGGGTGAGGTGGACCTGAGAAGGGTGCAGAGTGAGTGGTAAATGTCCATTTCCCTTCCCTGGGCTGCCAGCAGCTACTGCTGATTGAAAGACAGAGCTCGTAATGGTGAGCTTGTGCTTCTCAAACCCCAGCGTCATGCCCCGTCCAGCAGGCTCCATGGCATCCTCGCATCCGCCAGTGCAGCACACGCAGGAGTTAAGTAGGCACTGAGTGGCAACTAAAGCCCCGCCCTCACCGGATTCCAGAACGCTGGCTGAATGAGGTACGACGACGGCCAAGTCGGTCAAGCTTGGGGAATGAGGGTTAAATATAACAGTGGCGGACAACTTCATTCCACCGGTCCGATTGGCGATTTCTTCCGCAGTCTGTACGCTGTGCTCCTCCTGTGACCCTTCCCAGCCGTTCACCATGGGTGACCTTTCGGAGTTCCCCACAGACTCGGCTGATTGGCGCTGGCAAACCATATTATTGTCATTGCTTGATTGACAGACTGTCAGCCAACCGTTACACGAGGAGTCAGTCAACAGGGCGGGCCTTCTGTGCTCTGGGGATCTGAGGCATATGGTAGGAAGAGGAAGTTGCCCGCGGCACAGCTCGCTAGTTACACCAGACTCCAGGTCGTCCATAAAGAACACTCGATCATCATCGTGGTATGATCCCGGGACTCTCCGCGGAGATACCTGAGTGCTGGAGGCGGCACTGGATCCTTCGAGACTACTTCCTCTATAGGGCCGAGGCCGATGGGCTGGAGACTGACTCTGACTTGGAGGGGAAAGCAGCGTAGACATTTCGTCCCCCACTTGATGCACCATCATATTAAGTTGCTCTATCTCTTCTTCATCATACTGCATGGAGCAAGCCAAGTCTGCATCTGTGGCCTCCTCCTCTTCACTCTCACTGGAGGACCCGGGCTGCCCCTTCCTCTCCTCATCCTCCTTCCATGCAGAATCATCTTCCTGGGCTACACAAAGTGTGAGATCCACCACCTCCTCAACTCCATCATCCTGTTCCAGTGTCTCTAGATGGCTCTCAGGACCAGTGGAAGCAGCTGGGTCATTGGTCGACGGCATACTGGAGCCTGCAGGGAATTCTCCATCCTGGGAGATGCAGAGGCTGCGTTCCAGCGTCATGAGTTCTTCTTCCGTTAAAGTCTGCAGCAGGTCCCTGCCAGGAAGAACACAATTATATGATTCACAAATCTAACATTTTCTTCAGTTGCTACATAAAAAGTTAATAGGGTTTCAATTTGAAATCTCAGTGCTGATGCAGATATTTTAAATCTATACAATTACAGAGAGACAATAATCCAGTGATGTACAAATAAACTCAGGCATCATAACATTTTATTTTTGATAACCTGAAAAAGACTCTTGTATACTGTTTGAGTTAGATTTTGTTGTGCTGCTTGTGTCCGGTGTAGACAGGTGTTGTTCTTTCAAAGCAACCCATCATAATCAGTGACACTGTCTAGACTGGATGTGGCGCAATGAGACACTGAATGGTAACTGATGCCCCACTCTATTTCTGACATACTCCACACATCTGCGCTACAAATGGACCGTTCAGAGCTGTTGTGGTGTTGTGTAGACATGTTGTAAGCCTTTAATACATCATTGACTACATAAATCACGCACTCAAAGCAAACCAAACCACAGATTTGACCAATGCAGTCACTGATGCATGTGAGTTTACAAAGTCTCACTAAATAACCTCTGGCAACACCTGCATCAGATGATCAAATCAGAGGTGTCAGTGAATGACTACTGTGAACACTAACCATACCTTATTTTTCTCAGCAAAGTACGGAAAGGCCGGAAGAGTTCAGACATGTCCTCTGGTTTGCGGTCTAGGTTAAGAGGCCCTTCACAGTAGATAACAAGGCCACTAATAAGACAAAACACGACAAAAGATACCATTAAAAGAGTATGACATATACAGCGTGATGAAAATGAACATTTTAGAGGTGGATGACATGAAAAAAAACAGATCATTAGAATGACACATCACTTACCAAACAATGGCAAGTCTAGGGATTGTAAACATGAGAGCTGGTTCGTAGTCATCAATCATGTCTTGTGTAAGATACTCAAGCTTTAGGGCCCTTGAGATGGGAAAACAAGACATTTGCTTATTAATAATAAATAAAAAAACAAGTAAATAAATAAATAAATACATGGTGCTACAAAATGATACTGATCATGTTTCTTTCAAATTAATATCGCAATGCATCATATCACCATGTGTAGTGCATTGTATAGGGATGTAGCGGGCAATACTCAGTCCCAGATCTGAATATTCACCTCTCAACTGTCTCACAGAAGAGCACAATCACCTCCTGCTGGATGTAATACTCTTTAGGAGACTTCACTGGCACCATGGCTGACACATAGCTACAATAGGAAACAGACAGATCCATTATATTGATTACATTAACACCACATTTTGTAAAAATTATAACGGTTTTAAAAATCTGCTGGTGTAAAGGCATCTTGTAATGATTTATGAACTGTCCATGAATGCACCCTAGGCATCATCATAATTATATCATCACAAGGTCGGATAAGTGGATGCAAAAATCAAAACAGCATTTTAAGGTACCTGAGCTCAAACTCAGCGAAGAGGCTGTCAAACTGACGTAGCACCTCCTTCAAGCGGTCTGTGTAGTTGTTGAGATCTCGTAGCGCTTGGTCTCGTGTGATGTTGCGTACTTCCTCCAGGCTACGGGTGAGGTCTTTAGCTAGTGGTTTCATGGCCATGCTCTCGATTTCACGATTCATAATGATTGATCCTGCTGCCAGGCACTGGAGAGAGGAGTGATAATAATATCATCATTGCTTCTAATGGGTTACGCCCTGTGCCACAAGTGACAGCTATGATACACTGTTGGTAAAATATTGCAATGGAATACGGTTTTTCAGTAAAGTTCTTTATCATCATTAAGTTCTTTTGAAAGTTAACAAGAAATATCTCTAGGGAAGATGCTTCATTCTGAAGGCAAGTAGTAAGTGTGCACTACCTCTGCCCCAAACCACAGCTGCCCGGCAAGGTTGTCATGGCGGATCTCTTCTGGGAACTTTACACAGAAGTCTCTGTTGGCTCGGTCTTCAGGTATGCATTCATCCATGATCTGATTTATGATGTTTAAAACATTGTCCTATACAAATATTGAGAAGATACACAACATGCAGGGTTAGAACATTCATTTTTAAGGGTTTAAGTGAGACAGGTAATTTAGTTATTTATATTCACTGTAGAAATTTCTTGAAATTTGCTTTCAGGAAATTGCCATGACTTTCCCAGGCCTAGATTTCATCATCCCCTGATAATTATAGGATTTCCAATTTCCATGACTGTGGAAAATTACCACCATTCAGAAGTTTGGGGTCAGTAAGTTTTTACAAAAACTAGAAGTAATTAATGTTTTTATGTAGCAAGAATGCATTAAATTGATCAAAAGTGACAGTAGCTATGTTTACATCCAAAGATACGAATTTAACTTATGCGCAAAAAAAAGGAATATTGCATAAAACATTTACGTATAAAATCACCGTTTCCATCCAACGAGTCAAAGAGAACAAAATCGTCACTTCCTGATAAACTGGCACTAAACATCTCTAAGAAAACTAGGAGAAGCCACCGAATATAATAATTTTCATATGTAATAAATTACTTGCACTTCAGAGAGATCAGACGTAACACAATAAATGCGGTCATTGCTTTTAGAGGTGGAGGCCTGCTGTTTGGGAACGCAGTCATGCAAGACAGTAATTTTACAGAAATACTTTCATGACAGACATTCCTCATGCATTTCAGAATGACCAAAACAACATATAGATGCTGTGAACGAGATCGGTCCGCTGGTTAGTCAAGTTATCCCGTCTCATAGCGCAAAGTCACATGACTTTTTCAATGTGCATGGTGGAATTTATTCGGTAAATGTGTTTCCATCGTAGTTTATGCGCATTTTTTCTTATCGGATAAAAGGTTTATCCTACTCAGTTTAGAATTTATGCGCATCTTGACGTTTCCATCCAGTGGTTTTTTATGCGATCTTTCAAAATGCGCATAATTTTTTTATGCGCATATTTTTTTATAAAAGATTTCAAATAAATGCTGTTCTTTTGAACTTTCTTTCTAAAGAATCCAAAAAAGTGTCACAGTTTCCACAAATATATTAAACAGCACAATTGTTTTTAATAGTGATAATAAGACCCATTTCTTGAGCACCAAATCAGCAAACAATTTCTCAAAGTTTGCGTGACTAAAGACTCAAGTAATGGCTGTCATTACCATCACAGGAATATTATATTTTAACATATATTCAAATAGATTCTAATAGACTCACTCTTAAACATTTCAGAATGAAAAACAAACAACTGCTGATCAAACTGGTCAAACCAAACTAAGCTCTCTACTGGAAGACCATAAGTGGAGTGAACTGGTTAACCTGGCAGGAGCGGAACTGGTTGACCAGCAGTGTACACCTCTGAGGGTCCTTCCTGCCGTCCAGACTGTCCAGCTCAGTGGCCACTTGGTTCAGCTCTTCATCTGCATAGTAGAACTGGGCCAGCAGCTGTGGATCTGACCTCTGTATGGAGAGAAAAAAAAACAAAAAAACAATGTAAACAAATGCTCGGAATGATCTAATCAAGCACCAGATGATCAAACAAACTATTACTAAAGTAAGCACGTATCAGAGTCCTGTAATAAGATGGGTGTCTGGTGCTGTATGCAAAAATATTATTATTTAAAGAGGCATATGTTGCAACAACAGCCATTCCCACATCAGAAGAGCATGTAAGACACTAAATGAGTGTAGCTATAGATGTCAGCACTGGATTAAAGAGCACTGATGAGGATTTAGACCTTTGGAGCCCTTCTGCTCCAGTGGGCACTCAACAGGGAACATCTTCCATGAATTGCATCATAGACTGGCGTTTCAAGGTGTATTTCAAGAGCTTACATACACTACTGCTGAAAAGTTTGGGAACACAGTGTCATTATTATTATTATTTTTTAAAGAAATTACTCTTGGACTATCTATTCATCAAAGGATCTAGAAAAAAAGTACCACCGTTTCCACAAAAATATTAAGCAGCACAATTGTTTTTGAATTTGATTATAAATATTTCTTCAGCACCAAATCAGCATATATAAGAAGAATGTTGAGACAATTCGGACATTGCGGTGAATCAAAGGTAAAAAACTATATAAATACTGTTTAGTTTCTTGCACAGACCGATCGTTTCGTGTCTTTACACATCAATGTATCGTCACGAGCAGCAGGGTTTAATTTGGTTTTGTTTGTGTATGTTTTTTTGACTCTCAAAGCCGCGATTCCCATCCACTTACTAATATGACTGACAGACTGCAACGGTTTGAGTTAAAAATCTTCGTTTGTGTTGTACTGAAGAAACAAAGTCACCTACATCTTGGATACCCTGGCGGTAAGCAGATAAACATCACATTTTCATTTTTGGGTGAACTATCCCATTAACATAAATTAAAATAATGGCCAAGTTTACCTTAGCAAGCAGCACTAACTAATAAATGAAGCCTGTAGCCTAACTATAGTCAAGTGTTATCTGCAAGTATAGTATTTGGAGTGTTTCGAGTTTGGGAAGCCTCTGTTTTCTGGACTGTGGCCGTTTATAATCTGCACATGAATTTGCCTGGGAAGTGGCACGTGGCTGGGACATGGACCGGAGCTGAGTATAAGCTGATTTGAATGGGTCAGCCCTATGATATCCACACAGGAGAAAGCAAACCAATTGAGACTCCAAATTACCATAGAACAATTAAGCACATGTGGAGCAAAATATTTCTGTTGCACAGGGAACTAAACTATGTACTAGGCCTAAACAAAAAATAAGCAATCAATACTGTTTCGCTCTGGGCGACTATTTGGGTTGTGAATTACAAACAGACTTCAAAGCGTTGAAAATGATGTCTGCCTAGGTTTATGGTTATAGCACAGTTGTAAAATTAAGGCAACACTGATAATGAGGATGTGGGTCAAGTAATGCACTAACAGTGACATACTTTCCTAAGCATCAACCAAACATATTAAATAATGTATCAAAGACATTTTGTACACAAATAATCTGTTAATTTTAGTGAGCGTCTGACACTGCAGTTAATTCCTGATGACAACAACAGGCATGTTTGTGAAGAATGTATCCAAGTGAGTCACAGTCATCGAGGTAGAACTGCACCCATGGGCTCAGGCTTCTTTGACAACGAGCGTTTGGATATCTCAAGGGATACCTTGGGTTTAATTCCAACAAAACACTTTTCTGCTCTAACATCCTGTCGTAAGAAGACTACTCAGACTTTTTAAAACATTACCAAAAATGGACTGAAAAGTGGCCTTAATTTCTTGCAGAAAGTCTTTAATGCATTAAACATCAGTTGACAACAAAATGGTCACAAAGAACAATTGCATCAGTTGCCCAAAGTGTGGATTGCGAGAATCTTTCATCACTAAACACTGTGAGCTATAGTGAAATGTGGTTTTAGACGTGTAAAATACAAATAGCTGATAGAAAGAAAGTTTGGGGTCACACAAAGGGCCTCTGCAAAGACCAAACACAGCTGAGAACAGCCAATGCACAGAAATATACTTGAGACAATCTTAATGTATTCATATATGCTTTCATACTGCATATTTTAACAAAGAATATGATTAAATAGCTGCCAGCATACCACACAGCTGTGAACATGCCCATTCATTATGAAGGGACAAAGTCATCTGAATGAATAGTAAAGGGCTGTGTTTCAAAACGTAATGAAGATACTACCTACAAGGAAATGTTGGCATATGATGTCCAAAATTGCTGTCAAGGTAGGCAGGTCACATTGTATGACGTTCAAAATGCTGTCTAGGTAGGCAGCTTTATGGTTATAGCACAGTTGTAAAATTAAGGCAACACTGATAATGAGGATGTGGGTCAAGTAATGCACTAACAGTGACATACTTTCCTAAGCATCAACCAAACATATTAAATAATGTATCAAAGACCAATCCTCATTTTGTACACAAATAATCAGTTAATTTTAGTGAGCGTCTGACACTGCAGTTAATTCCTGATGACAACAACAGGCATGTTTGTGAAGAATGTATCCAAGTGAGTCACAGTCATCGAGGTAGAACTGCACCCATGGGCTCAGGCTTCTTTGACAACGAGTGTTTGGATATCTCAAGGGATACCTTGGGTTTAATTCCAACAAAACACTTTTCTGCTCTAACATCCTGTCGTAAGAAGACTACTCAGACTTTTTAAAACATTACCAAAAATGGACTGAAAAGTGGCCTTAATTTCTTGCAGAAAGTCTTTAATGCATTAAACATCAGTTGACAACAAAATGGTCACAAAGAACAATTGCATCAGTTGCCCAAAGTGTGGATTGCGAGAATCTTTCATCACTAAACACTGTGAGCTATAGTGAAATGTGGTTTTAGACGTGTAAAATACAAATAGCTGATAGAAAGAAAGTTTGGGGTCACACAAAGGGCCTCTGCAAAGACCAAACACAGCTGAGAACAGCCAATGCACAGAAATATACTTGAGACAATCTTAATGTATTCATATATGCTTTCATACTGCATATTTTAACAAAGAATATGATTAAATAGCTGCCAGCATACCACACAGCTGTGAACATGCCCATTCATTATGAAGGGACAAAGTCATCTGAATGAATAGTAAAGGGCTGTGTTTCAAAACGTAATGAAGATACTACCTACAAGGAAATGTTGGCATATGATGTCCAAAATTGCTGTCAAGGTAGGCAGGTCACATTGTATGACGTTCAAAATGCTGTCTAGGTAGGCAGCTCGCATCATGTGATGCCAAAATAGCTGTTAGAGAGCTTGTATTATACGACGACCCAAAATGCTGTGTAGGTAAGATGCCCACATCATATGATACCCCGAATGCTGTCTAACTAGACAGCTCGCTATGTTTGGAAACACATTCATTTAATAATAAAGCTATATGTTGAGTTTTTTTAAATGGGAAGCTTACCTTTGGCTTATAAAGCCACTTTCGGAACCGATTCATCATTGGTCACCTCGCCAGTTTAGCGAAAGCTCCGTACCAAAACCGAACCGGACCTTTAAACCCGCACACAAACACACAGCTAGCGAGCTAAGCTAGCGCCTGCTCTTTAACAAAGCCGCGCTGACCGTGTTAAGTAGAGGCCAAAAAACAGACACAGGCAGTGTTAAGCCACTATTAGCTAATCACGGGCTCGGACTCTGCCCTTATATCCAGCAGTCGAGCGCTTGTCTTTGTCCCCAAACACACGGGCTGCTCATGACTAAGCTATTGAGCTAGCGCTCAGTTTGACTACGGAAGTTGCGCTGCTTGACTGATTACACTAGGGTTGCCAAACACTCCGCGTTTTTTTTTTTCTAAATAATTTAGTACAGTTGTTTTTATTAACCGTCCTTTTTGTTTACATAAATAAACAAAGGAAAAATGAATATTTATCAAATATATGTCTTCACATCATTATTTTAATTATTTGTACACATTTATTTAACTTTCTTTTTTTGTAAATTACTTCACGTTACTGAAATGCTATTTAAATTAATTATTATTATCATTAATATTATATTTTTCAATAAATGTTTCAGAACAAAGGGAATAGCTCTCTCAGGAAAAGACGGACCGCCTCGCTGTTGCTAGGCGACAACAAAACACTGGAGCTGCCGGATGGCTGTTTTTCATAGGACATTATCAAAAAAAATTAACACTCTGACCAATTTTATTAAAATGCTCTGAATCAGCTAAGCTAAGTAGAAATTATCCACATTATCGGACTGCTATCTATTGATCCGAAAGTATATTTAATTTGGCTGAGAAATGAACTACAAAGAACTTGTCAACGAGGTCACAAGGCTCCTGGACGACTTTCAAGAGGACAAACAATGCATTGACAGTTTTACAGAGGATACTGCCAAGGATCTTAAGGTATTCTTTTCTTACACAGGCCTATTCTCCTCCATATACATATGCCCACATGTTTAAAATCATGAGTATCTTATCTAGTGTTGGGTGTAATGCATTACTAAGTTATTAATTACTGCCTTTTTTTTTTTTTTTTGCCCTAGTCAATACCAAAAATAAGACACTTTTTTAAAGGAACACACCACTATTTTTGAAAATAGGCTCATTTTCCAACTCCCCTAGAATTTAACAGTTGAGTTTTAGCGTTTTCGAATCCATTCAGCCGATCGGGTCTGGCGGCAGCACTTTTAGCTGCAGCTTAGCATAGATCATTGAATCTGATTAGACCGTTAGCACCTCGCTCAAAAATGTCCAGAGTTTCTATATTTTTCCTATTTAAAACTTGACTCTTCTGTAGTTACATCGTGTACTAAGACCGACGGAAAATGAAAAGTTGTTATTTTCTAGGCCGAAATGGCTAGGAACTATACTCTCATTCCTGGTAATAATCAAGGAACTTTGCTGCCGTACCATGGGTGCAGCAGCAAAGTTCCTGGATTATTACGCAGGAATGAGTGGATAGTTCCTAGCTATATCGGCCTAGAAAATAGCAACTTTTCATTTTTTCTTAATTTAATTTAATTTAATTACAGTTACTTCTGATGTTGCAGACTATGGAACTGGGGCCAGTTGCATAAACATAGACACTATGTTGTGTCTTACAAACTTGTTTGACCAACTAACAGTTAGCAAGGGGTAATCAGTCTTACTTTTTGAATTCACATTAGACCAGTCTACCTTTTAGTAACTGTTTTGAACTTTTGTCTTTTTATGCAATTTTATTTTTATTATTTATTTGAAAGAGTTAAAAGAGCAGTTTCATGTCTATCCTTGTATTGTTCAACTCGTTGTGGTTTATATGGGATTTAGAAAGTAATTAGTAATGCGTAATGCAATATTTAGAGAGAGTAGTTAGAACAGCAATAGTTAGTAGTTAGTACATGAAGATGTATTTAGTAGCTAGTAATTAATTACTTTTTTAATTACACAGATCTTCACTATATGACACATAATAATCATAGTCCCATGTCTTCTGTCTTTTAGAATCTCTCCTCTGCTGACCAGAAGTTTATTATTGATGCTTTGTATGGATGTAACATGCACAAAAAGCTTTTGGATGTTGTGGTCAGCATCTTTTACAATCACCATGGAAAAAAATTATTCAGAGTGGATCGAAACCTGTTCATTGGTAAATTAATTTTGTTAATGTATTACGAATAATATTTTTTTTAGTCTTAAACTACTGATGGTAATATTGCTATAACCCAACTACTGTTTCTTTTTGCTATGAAGTTAATTTAGATTCAGACATTCAGAAAGGTAACAGATCTAATTTTGTCTTGTGTTTGGTTTTCTCAGTTGTCTGTTATCTCGCCATGTTCTGTCTTGATGATCTTGGCGTGGAGCATTTCAGTAGAATTATCAAGTCTCTAGACATCTCAAAAATGCACAAAGTAAGCAAAACACTGTACTGTGTACTATACACATAAATCCTTTATGTGCACTATTTTATGGACCAGTTTATAAATCTAGAAAAATAGAATGAAAATGTAATTTACAGTCAACCTGAATAACAACTGAGTATAAAGTACTAATATTTCAACATTATATTATACATTTACCCATTCTTTGTTTTCTGTCCGATACCTCAGTTCCTGAGTTTTTTCTTTAACATCAGCAACCTCACAACACACATCCAGAGAGAATGGAGTCACATCTATGATGCTGCCGTTGTAGATAATAACTGGATTACCCCATTGCTGAGGTAAAATGCTAATAATAAAGAAGAAAGAGTGTTTATTAGTGCTGAATATCAAGTTATTTGACTGTGTGATGCATATGTGCACTTGATACCTTCAGCCGATGTTACCTTAAAGGCTGGTGTTGCATTAAATCACACTATCAAAAAATAAATACATATCCTGAATTATTTATAAGTGTCTGTATGTCATCAATTGAAATAGGTATATTAATTAGGTGGATGTTTTTAGTAATCATTCAATTATTAATGAGAGTATGAATTCTAGCTGGCGGCTTGAAAAAGGTGTGGCTCAGTGTTTCCTGATGCCAGAACATGTAACTAATAGATTCTGCTCTACACAAGTTTTTGCACTTTTTATTTCTGTTATTTATTCTTTATTCTTCCTATCAGATGGTGCAATGAAATTGAGGTGCTGTTGGATCAGCTTGCCAAAAAAATTAGCAGAGGAAACCTGCCCAAACAGTCTCCCAGGAAAAACACTAAGCCCAGGGAATTTGATCTGACCCAGCCCAAAACTCGACCACTCCCTGCTCCTGAAGTTATTCCACAGAAGGACAAGCTCAAGCCGGCAAGTATTAAAATAAATACTTGAAATAATGAAATATGTGTTTTATGAGTCAGTCTTTTTTTTTTTTTAAATCTATTGAAAAAACACCTAACTCATTTCATCCAATCAACATTTTATTATTGCATTATTGGTTGTTTGGGAAAAGGTCAAAAGATTCAGATATTAGACCAGTACATTATAACAGTGGTTCTTAACCAGGAGGCTGGCGACTCAGGACATTTCCAGGGGGGGGGAACAGGATCAAATATATTAAAATAATTTAAATCTAATAAAATGCTAAAAATGCATAAACTGCTAAATCAATAACCAACAACTAAAAGTCAATAACTATTGATTTTATCGAAGAAACATATGCTTTATGAAACTTCTAGAATCACAAAATAATAATGGTTAATAAATGTAATATATTAATACTCTCAGTTCTATTAATTAAAACATTAAAACAAGCAGTTTGTCATAATTACAGCAGAAATATGAGGAGTGGCTTTCAAATATCGCTTTGGATAACGGGGGCCTTTGAGTCAAAAAGGCAGAGAACCCACTGTGTTATGACATTTTTCACTTTCGATGGGAAAATTATGTTAATTGTGGCATTTGCTTGCCTCCTTCCTCAGGTACCAGCCACCACTCACAGAACTCCAAAGGAACCAGAAATTCTGGATGAGATGAAGCAGAGTAATCGACAGAAAGCTTTAGTAAGCCCAAACAGAGAGATACTGGGAAGCAAACTGCTTTTAATTTTGTCGTAATTATTACATTAATTTCTGTTCAGACTTTACCTCATGGTGTTTTTTTACTTACTCCATTAGCAAATCCTGAATGAAGCAAACTCTCAGCAGTTCAGATGTGCAAACCCGCAGAAGTCTGAGAAAACTCAAGTTAGTGTCTTACAGCACAATTGAACTGAGCGATGTTTTTTCTTCAATGCCACAGCACCACAGAATTCAAAAGCTACAAATGTTTATATTTTTTGATGAGCAGAACACGATATCCCAGATTCTTCAAAGCCGTGATGCTGAACTCCAATTTGACAAGCTTTATACTTCTGGAAGCCCTGCCACCCAAAAGGTAATTTGGACTAGATAGAGCATGCATTGATAAAAAAAAAAGTTTCTTGACACATGCACCATGTGCTTTTGAACCTATTTTTTACTATTGAGGATCTTTGTACTGTTAAAAAGTGTTTGAATGTATCTGTTTACAACGGCACAGATGAACAGCTTACCTGTCAGACTGAACACAACAGCCATACTGCGAGAGGGAGCTTTATATAATCGTCAACTGGAAGAAGAGTTACAAAGGTAGAGTCACACTCTTCAGTGGTAATCAGATTTTATTTTTCTCTGTGCAATTACTCAAATGAACTCCAAATTATTTTGACTAATTATCTCAAATTATTCATCATTAATCCAAAGCATTGAAAAGCAACTAATACCACATTAAAGAAATAGTTCTTCAAAAAAATTACAATTTCAACGAAATACAAAAGGAGACATTCATGCTGCTCTTTTCCATTTAATGAGAATGATTGTCAATGGATGTTGTTTAATAAAAAATAAAAAAAGACAAGAAGCACCATAAACTATCTATATGACATATAACTGATATTTGAGATTTTGCACTATTTCTATGTGACTAATCAAATAAATGTGTGGCATTGGCTCATTTGTACAAAAGGAGCTTCCTTTTGATCCTCTCTGATCACTACAACTGTTTGGGTAAGGGAACAGAAATCTAATCTTATAAATCTAATCTTATGTGGTAAATTAAGGTGTGCCACAAGGCTCAATATGAGGCCCTTTTAAAGATCAGATTTCGCGAGGAGCAAACTGAAATCAGAAAAAAATCTCAAATCTCATTTACATATATTTAAATAAGAAACATGAAAACATCACACTAGGACACTAGGTCTGACATCAATACTGCAATATGACATTATTTCTATAGTGGTGTAAACTACATTTATGGTTCTTCTAGGGTGACTTAGAAAATCATGAGATAAATGTGAGATCATAAAATTTTTGGGTGATCTAACCCTTCAAGGTCAAGCATAAAAGTCATGGAGGTGTTTTCTACAACATTCATGCCATGATTATTCACTTGTGTGAATAACAAAATCCTTTGTTCTAATGTATATGTATTTGGGTGTTCAGATTAGAGCGATTGTCGCAGGGTGCAAGCGAGCCATCTACGTTCCTGCAGTGGCAGAAGGAGATGAAGGAGAAGGATCTGCAGGAGGAACTAGCTGAGCTGGAGCGCCGAAGACTGGAGGGACGAATCAGCCATGAGGAGGCAGTTCTTGCACGAGAACGTGTCTTGGAGCGTAACCACCATAAAGCTCAGCAGACTAAAGAGGAGGTGATGTCATAACAAACATCAGTGTTTACAGCAATACCTGACTCAGTCTGTATTAAGTTTATGATGATGTAATGTGTGATTGGTTCAGACTGCAGAGCTCATGCGCAAGTATGCAGAAAAACGTCTGAAGGAGGAGAAGGAAATGAGAGAGCTGGTGCAACAAGTGGCCGATGGTCACAAGAACTCCAAAGCGGCCAAAGCTAAGCTGCAAGAAATTAAACAACGGATAGGTACAAAAAGTGTGATTCATATAGCATAACATTTTAACAAAATATTAAATGACAGTAAAAACACTGTATTTCTTCGGAGCAGTTAAGGAAGTCTCAGAGCAGAGCAGGGAACTCCTCAGTCAGGCTCTGGAGGAAGCCCAGGCCGAGCTAAGCAGGAAGATGGAGCTTATCTGTCAGATTCATGCTTTTGAGTCAGTACCTCTCGTCAGACAAAAGTTTGTGGATGACACTGAGGTTAGTTAATTATCTTCTTATATTTATAAAAAATTTAATTATATGCACTACAAGTCAGTGGTTTCAACGCAATGGACACAACTTACGTTTCATGATCTTTAAAAATTTAGACTGCGGGTCATGATTTGCTGTGTGAGATGTCTTTGGCGGAGCTGCGGGAGCGTTTGGCAGTCCTGAGTGAGTCAGAGCAGTGTGAGCTGGAGGACAGAAGACAGCGCATCTTTCAGGAGAAACAGCTCAAAGAGCAGCTACTGCTAGAACAGCTGGACAATATCGCTCTACAAAGAAGTCAGGCAGAACAGGCTGCTTTGCGCAGGTAACATATCAGTCCTATCACACCTGTTCCTGCATCAACATTAAGTTGGTTCAAAAGGAAAATGTTTGTTTTTTCTATTTAAACCTGGGGGAAAAAGACGCAAGACAAGTGATTGCATATACGGACAGGCACTGGCCTGGCTCAAATCCTCCCTCTTAAATCACTATTACTTTGGGTAAAGAGATAGACATCTGATCTTACAGTGGTAAAGTATGGTATGCTACAAAGCTCTGTATTGGGTCCTTTGCCCCTTTTAAAGATCTGATTTTGCATGAACATACAGAGTTTGTGCCAGCTTGAGTCGTCCTGTCATGGGGACAATGCAAATACAAAGAAATTCTGAACTTCATGTTAATTCTTCAATCTAACTTGTCACCTATTATTATGCCGCTAAACGATGAAAAAAATTGAGTTAAATTAGAAAAATGCAAATTTCACTTGTGGTCTCAGAGTTAAATATGTGGAAAGGAAGGGCTGACTGATTTGTTTTGTTTCACAGTCAAGAAGAGAAAAGAATGAGAAGTGAACTGCGGGAGGCTGTCAGTAGAGATGAGAGAGTGCTGGCCCTACAGAAGACCCTCGAGCAGAAACAACAGGAAAGACAGAAAAAAACAGTATGAAGAAAAATGAGCAGGTGCTTCCACTCACAATGAAGACCACTCTCAACAAAAAGGTGAGAAGTGACTAGAACTTGGTCCAGATGTCACAAATGTTGACACAATAACACTACAAATGTTTATTATTGTTATTTTTCTCCATTAAATGTTACAAGCAGCAGGTTCTTGAGGAACAGCACTGGCAGGAGTTGGAGCACAATTTCGAACAACAGATTTACAGGATCTTTCAGCAGTCATCTAAAACAAATGGTGCTGGTGAGAACCACAGGCGAGTTTTCTGATAGGCACATGTCTCTTGTAAATGCAAAATTACTTTTCTTGAAAGAGTATAAGAAACTGATATTGTGAAAATATGTGTAGGCATTATATAAAAAATAAATATTAACAATACTTGGTATAAAGCATGTTATCCAAGTTGCTTTTTAGGTCACCCAGCACAGGCCTGGCTGATGTTACCAAAGAATTTGGGATAAAACGCAGATTTACTCTTGAGAGAACAGTGTTTTGGCTGTGGAAATAAAACAGAATGATTGCATGAGTTTTTTTTTTCTATACTAAAATATTTCTAATCGAAATACTACAGTAACAAAAGTCATTCTCTGTATTGAATAAGGATATCAGAATAAACCAGTTCAGTACAACTTTTTAATGTTGTTCCATTTCATTTTAGCAAAATTTCCACAAATATATTTTCCTAGATTAATGGCCAAAGAATGTTTGATGAAGAGTGATTTACTCTAAAACAACTTAAATAGAACAGTTCCAAACAACCGAAACCATGTATTGCACTAGTAGTACCATAACATGAATTATCTTGAAAATAATCTACAACAGCATTTAGTGGAACGCATTGTGTGTGCTACTTAAACATTCAGAAGTGTACATAAATGAAACGATATTAAACTAATCACATTTACCTTACAATACATTTTCATACACACTGTGCCCTAAGTACAGTTTCATAGTGCTCAGACCCTATAAAAATTGAACTATTTTAACTACTTGATCAAATACAACAATATGAAGATTAAACCCTTAGTGTCTAACATGAAAAATAAAAAAAAAAGATAAAATGTTAGTTAACGGTTTATAGGTTTAACTGTATAAAATCATTCAGTCTAAAAAACATAAAACCCGTTATCCAGTTCCTGATGTATCTTTTTTCACCTACTGATACTTTAAGAAAAACTACAAAGCATGCACCGGTTTTCATACCACAGACGGAAAAAACTAAAATTATATTTTGACATTATTCTGTGATATGACAGGAAAAATATAAACTTAGACCAAAATGATGCAGTGGCTGTGGGCCAAAAGTGCTTGGTTGTAGTGGTTACATCATGAGTGATTACAGACAACTAGTTTTAAAAGACATGATATGCAAGTGAATAACAGTAAAACAAGATTCTAAAGTTAAAAAGAATTGGGCCATCATCAAGTCTTGAAGGTTATCCACCTATCAACATCTGGACTGTTATTTTAAAAACAATTAATTGTTAGTTCAAGCTAGAACAAACAAGGAAGGCCATTTATACTCTCCCATTCACTCCCAGCATTCTCATCCACATTCTCTTGACCCTTGATATGGATCAATGAAAGGACAAGAGGGAGTTTATCTCCTTATGAATCCAAGGAGGTTTCATCTTTCCATAACAGATCATTAATCAAAGAGATGTCTCGCGCCTCATTAATTCACCAGGCTTTTGGGTTCATTTTGTCTCTGAATGACATCCTCAGTTTGTTTCTGGGGGCCGGCACAGGTGGCTGAGGGGCCTGACTGTACTCTTTCCCAGGCTTTTCAGGTATATTGGACTCGTCATCTCTTTTCTGAGGGATGCAAGGGTGCTGACAGTGCTCGATCTGTCCAAGAGGTGTATTTTTGCGAGTGGATGTGTGGCTCTTCTGCAACTGCTGAATGATGGCAGAGAATTTAGCATCGAGCGAGGGTCGCCCTGTCCGAAGCCTTGCCCCCTTACAGTTCTCTTTCTCTTGATTGGACATGATATGCAAGTGAATAACAGTAAAACAAGATTCTAAAGTTAAAAAGAATTGGGCCATCATCAAGTCTTGAAGGTTATCCACCTATCAACATCTGGACTGTTATTTTAAAAACAATTAATATCGTAAGACTTAAAAAAATAGCAAATTTAGTCTGAATTCAAGTGTTTGTTCAAGCTAGAACAAACAAGGAAGGCCATTTATACTCTCCCATTCACTCCCAGCATTCTCATCCACATTCTCTTGACCCTTGATATGGATCAATGAAAGGACAAGAGGGAGTTTATCTCCTTATGAATCCAAGGAGGTTTCATCTTTCCATAACAGATCATTAATCAAAGAGATGTCTCGCGCCTCATTAATTCACCAGGCTTTTGGGTTCATTTTGTCTCTGAATGACATCCTCAGTTTGTTTCTGGGGGCCGGCACAGGTGGCTGAGGGGCCTGACTGTACTCTTTCCCAGGCTTTTCAGGTATATTGGACTCGTCATCTCTTTTCTGAGGGATGCAAGGGTGCTGACAGTGCTCGATCTGTCCAAGAGGTGTATTTTTGCGAGTGGATGTGTGGCTCTTCTGCAACTGCTGAATGATGGCAGAGAATTTAGCATCAAGCGAGGGTCGCCCTGTCCGAAGCCTTGCCCCCTTACAGTTCTCTTTCTCTTGATTGGATAATACACTGGTAGGTTGAACAAATGGTAATTTATCAGGAGGGGGTGGAGTTTTCTGAGGGATGCAAGGGTGCTGACAGTGCTCGATCTGTCCAAGAGGTGTATTTTTGCGAGTGGATGTGTGGCTCTTCTGCAACTGCTGAATGATGGCAGAGAATTTAGCATCAAGCGAGGGTCGCCCTGTCCGAAGCCTTGCCCCCTTACAGTTCTCTTTCTCTTGATTGGATAATACACTGGTAGGTTGAACAAATGGTAATTTATCAGGAGGGGGTGGAGGTGCTCTCCTCTTGATTCTGCTGGCCATGACGGGACTTGTAATTGACTGATTGCTTTCTTTACCTGGTGACAGAACTGTTTTTTGTACCACCACTGGCCGGGATCCTTCAAACAGTGCTGCCCAATAGGGAGGCTCTGTGTCCTCCTCCTGACCAATAAGAAAGCGCCCATCAGTTTCCTCAATCTTATTGTGAATTATGTCAGTCAAGCTCTCAAATTTCCCAGGGGACCCGATGCCTGAAAAGAATACATTTTTAAACAAGCAATTAAGAGAAATAACAGGAAGTTGGACTATAACTTGTCCTCCCAATTCAGTCAAATCAACCCAGTACATTCTTATTTTCTATTATAAATGATAAATATATCCTTCATTACTCACTTAGATCATTATAAACAGAGTCAGCTTGCTTCATGAGAAAGAGCGGGGGTTTCCGTGGTGACAAAACCTCTATTTCCATGATCTTGTCACATGTATGTTGCCACTGACCTGTAGAATTAGTCCATATTGGTCGTTAACATACACAAATTGTAATAAAATAATTTAGCTTTGATTTCTGACAGACATCAGGTGAACTTACTCTGGTCATAAATGTGCTGCCAGAGGGCATCCAGCCACTCCTGCAAGACGTCAGGGGTTTCAGTAATGAACACATGACTGGCAGAGTCTCCATTTCCCGGGTTTATCAGGTTGAGTCTAGTGCCAGTCTGCTGGTGGTCCTTTCCTACCACACGAATACGGGTGTCCTGCATAAACACACACAGAAACTCTAGTGCATATTTAACGTTGGTTCTCCCATTCAATGAGTCTTGTAGCAATGCATCCCAAGTGGTAAAGCTTTGGCTGTAATTTGCTATTATTGCCGTAACCTTTAATGTTGACTGCAATTAAATTACTGTGTTAACTATAAGCTTTAAGATTAGAAAGGCTGCATTGCCACAATAGCAGTCTAAAGTAACGATTATAATATAGCAGTTATATAATATGGGTGATATTAGATTTTTCTCAAATTTATCGGCCCATATTGGATACGTAATTGTGCTTGCACATTTTTCCTATTTTTACATTTAAATTACCTTTATTGTGATTGAAGGCTTACTTTACATTTTTAGATTTGCTAAAGATCTACCAGTGTTATTAAACCATTTGTAATGTCCATTTTTCATATATTACAGTGTTGTGATGCCAAAACCCACTTGTAGTATCTAAAACAATTGACTTTAATATGCTAATTTTAAGTTTATTTAGCCAAAATTGCCAATATAATTTAATATCGGATTCTGCCATTGCCATTATTGATCATAACATAACCAACAGTTACTCGTTTTTAGTTTTGGGCCAGAATAGTAACATTGGTGAAGCAGTGCTATTTTAGTATTATTTATATACTGTTATACTGTTTATTAATACTAGCTTTTATGTTTTTATTTTACTTTTAGTAATTGTTTTGTGTGCTTTTGTAATTCATTAGGGGCCAAGCCCCTATTGCATTTGTATGTGTTCTTTATTATTATTCCTCCCCAATGGGAGTCTATGGCAGCCCTATGAAGGGAACATATTTGGCACACTTGTAGTGATGTGCTGCATCCGAAATCGCATACTTCCCTACTATATAGTAGGTGAAAAACAGTATGTGAGGCGAGTAGCATGTCCGAATTTGAAAAACATAGGTGAAAAGTACCCGGATGACCTACTTCTTCCACCCGGATTCTGAAGTGTGCATTCGATGGACACTTTACTATCCCATGAGGTCATGGGAGAGGATTTATGAATGGCAGTGAAGCAACGCAACCGACGCTGGTAGGTCATGTGACAGTAACAACATGGTGGATGTAGTACATCCGAATTTCATTCATACTACCCATATTCATACTACATAGAACTTACTTTAACGGCCGTGAAGTAAATTAGAATTCAAAAGTAGTACCTACTCAGACAGTACTCGATTTCAGATGCACCGATGGTCATCATGAATAGTGAACTGACCAACTTTAGGGTCTCTAGGACCAACTCTATAATGCCACCACCAGTTAAAAAAATTCACTTTTCAAATGGTTATAACTTTTGAACCCTTTGTTCTAGAATCTGATCACTCTCTTCATGGTGAACACATTCAATAGCTTACATTAAGGCTCCACCCATTACAGTAGCAGCCATTTTGAAAAGTATAGTTTTCCATTTTTCACTACTCCTCCAAAATGTGAAAATTGGCTCAGATGATCTTTGGACTGAGCCGCACATAAATGACTGAACAGAATTTTGATATTCATCTTTGTTCAGAAGTTATGTTGTGAACTTGATGTTGACCCAAAATTGGTTTAGTGGCTGTATCTTGGCCAAACTTTGATCAATCAAAACGAAACTTGGGGTCTATGGATTCCTTGGGTCATGCCAAATCTGTGGATTTCGATTTTACCAAGTGCAATATCTTTGGAACTATTTGACATAGACACAAAAATTGGAAGAGATCATCTACAGCATGTCCCAGAGTTCCCTGAGAAATTTGAACACAGCGCCACCTAGTGTTCCAAAGATAGAGATTTTTGCAAAAACGCTTAGAACTTTTGAAAACATTGTCCAAATATTGGCTTCACTGTTTCAGTACATTCCTTGACTTATGCCAAATCTGACGATATCTCATTCTCCATCATTTTGTTTGTCCGCCATGTTGAAGTAAATGAAAAACAGTTTTTTTGCTGCTACTCCTACAAATTTTGTCCAAAATCGGATCAGATGATCTTTGGACTGAGCCGCACAGAAATGACTCAACGGATTTTTAGTATTTGCTATCGTTCCAAGTCATACCTCTTCGAAGTAGACTAATTGCTTAGCATGCTAACCGGTTGCCATTCTTTCTAATGTGGCTCTTAAGCTATCAAGCTAACCATAAGCCATGTTAGCGTTAAGTTAGCTTCGCATGCTAAACTGATTAACGTGCCAAGAAACTTTTTTTGTGAGTTCATTCTCGCACTGAAACCTCTGATGCAGAAGTTGCTGCTGCTGCAGGCATTGTTCCTTTCCAAGAATCATCTCACCTGAAACTATTAATGCGACACACAGTGCTTTAACTTACAAATTCATTATTTTGAATTGAACTTCTGAACTTCAGTATCTGTGTGAACACCCATCTTCCCAGTGGCGCAACAAGACAGGCACTTGACCTGGAGATTGTGGGTTTGATTCCCGTGTGTTACAACCTAAAGGGGTCATATGATGCGATTTTAAGTTTTCCTTTCTCTTTGGAGTGTTACAAGCTGTTCGTGAATAGATAAGATCCCCAAAGTTGCAAAGACTAAAGTCTCAAACCCAAAGAGATATTTTATTTAAAAGTTAAGACTCGTCCACACCCACCTAAAACGCCTAGTTTAAACATGCCCCCACATGTCTACGTCACTATGTGGGAAGATTTGCATAACGCCGCCCAAATGTTCACGCAAAGAAAGAAGGAGTAACTTT
>NW_015627629.1:397474-397604 GCF_001515625.1 Sinocyclocheilus rhinocerous
ATACGTACGCAACCCAGGCAACGATTAGTTCTGTGAAACAAAGCAAAATCAGCAAAACCACGTGTCTACACCGGACGCGAGTGGTATAAAATACTATAGAACTCATAATCAGTGATGCTGGTGATGCTGT
>NW_015627629.1:398737-415494 GCF_001515625.1 Sinocyclocheilus rhinocerous
TTTTCCTTTCTCTTTGGAGTGTTACAAGCTCTTGGTGCATAAAGAAGATCTGTAAAGTTGCAAAGACTAAAGTCTCAAACCCAAAGAGATATTTTATTTAAAAGTTAAGACTCGTCCACACCCACCTAAAACGCCTAGTTTAAACATGCCCCCACATGTCTACGTCACTATGTGGGAAGATTTGCATAACACCATCCAAATGTTTACACTAAGAAAGAAGGCGTAACTTTTATTCTTGCTGTAGTATTGTTGCTGCCGCCACCATGTCGTGGAGATGCTGTGTTTCGTTGTGAAAGTGAAACTACTTTGTTTGGTCTTCCAAAAGAGGACACAACTAGAAATCAGTAGTTAAAGGTGGGGTAATTTCTAGTGGGGTAATAGGGGTAATTTGAAATCACCAAAACAAACACGCCCCTACCCCCAAAGGGTCTTGCCCCTATTTTGATAGCTCCGCCCCACACATACATACGCAACCCAGGCAACGATTAGTTCTGTGAAACAAAGCAAAATCAATGTTACACCGTGTCTACACCGGACGCGAGTGGTATAAAATACTATAGAACTCATAATCAGTGATGCTGTCTACACCATAGATATATATACATACACATATCTATGGTCTACACTGGCTGCGGCACAACACGACAAATCCCCGACAGAAAACTGCTGCTGCGTTCTATTTATGACGTATTGACACAAATTTCAAATGATTTCCAACAGTCGCTTTGTCGCGTCCAGTGTACTAGACAGACTTTATCTGTTGCGGCGCAGACACGGTGTTACTCACCTATCGAGAAGAAACAAAGCAACCTCGGCGTCCGATCGCAGGCCTTTAGTGTAGCGCTTGTTGTTTGTCATTTCTCCAATCACAAATGCAGACATGGTTTTATGTTTACGCGGCGCGATGCAACGCGTAAAAAGACAGTAGAAGTCATTATAATCCATAATTATGTCCCCACTGGATGCAACAAATGCCTCGTTTATAATGGTTTTTATCTCGTTGCACCGTGACACGGCATCACAATATAGTAAGGCCAATCACAACGCTCTGGATAGCTGGCCAATCACAGCACACCTCGCTTTTCAGACCGATGAGCTTTGTAAAAATCGACGCTTTTCAGAAAGGCGGGGCATCGAGGAGAAACCATAATGTACAGTATGTGGAAAATAATGTGTTTTTTACCAAATACACAAAATAATGATCTTTTTTAGCAATGTCATATGACCCCTTTAATAAAATTGTGTATAATGTTGTGTAATTTCAATTCCTTTATTATCCTGCTAGGAGTTGTACTAATCTTTATTCCTCTTGGATTAGAAATAAAGGTGTTTTTATTCATGCTGTGTTCATTTTCATTTGAACTTATGTTCATTCTGAGTTCATTCTCACCCATAATTCTGAATCAGCAGTTTTTCCATGTACATTCAATTTCTGCACTGTTTGGTCTTCCTGCTCTGCATTGTGCTGCAGCCCCTTCAGGGGATTGGACCCGTATATTTTCTTTTATATTTCTATATAGCTTCAAAATTTATTTTTATTTCAGTTTTAGTCACTTTAGCACTTCAAATTATTTTAGTTAGATGCAAAGGCAACATTTCTAATTATTTTTTTTAATCTAATATTTGTTTTATTTCAGCTTTACTTCAAAAATGAAAATATTTTAAATAGTTTTATTTAACAATAACAACACTGTTTTGAAGACAAACATCTTTTTCTTTGGGAAAAAATTACACTAATGAATCATGCATGAGACCTGGAATTTTTATAAAGGGTCCACTTTGATTTGTGGTAATTAGATTCAAACACAATAACCCACTTGATCTTAGAACAGAAAAACACTTGTGAGGTAATAAAAAAATGGCCACTTTAAAAATGTTTCCTACCTTGTTAATGGGAATAATGAGGCTGGGCTCCACTTTTGCTTGGATTTCTTCAGGAGTGTAATAGCATGAAATCTGTCCAGCCTTCAGCACACAGAATAGCTTACAGCGGCGCTGCAAACCCTCAATGCTTTGCTAAATGGAAAATCAAAATGCTGATCTTACAAATTTCATTTTATTTACAAATGTTAGTATGAATTGTTATGGCATATATTCTTCCTAGAAAAAGACAAGTTCCTGTCTTACCTGTTGGCTCAGGTATCCGCTTATCATGTCTTGTGTCATGCAGTCAGGTTGTGCCACCAGCTTACAGCACAAGTTACCATACAACGGCAGCCATGATGAAGCCTCCACTGACAGACCGATGGCAGAAAGTAAATCAGAATCACTACGCTAGTCAATTATTAAAACTTGGCTTGTTTGCTCTTACCATTTTGCAGAATTATAAGAGAATGAGACTGGAAAGATCCCTCTGCCTGCTCCAAACCCAGAGTGGTGTACGCCAACAGTGAGTACCGTGCACCTCTGTCACAAAAGTAAGTTATTTATTTGAAAGATATTACAGGCATTTCTCTACTAACACACACACAAAAAAATTTAATTGTAAAGGTAATGAACATAATATCCATCCTTGCATACACTGGTATTGGGTTGGACTGGAGGAAAGTGTCAGGGTCTCCTCCATCCATAAGAGGGCAGAGTTTCCTGCATGAAGATCTGCCGAAAGAGAAGCGTAGTTTCCTGGCCAGTTTTTTTGGAGTGTTGACAAAGGTTGACTCCTCCTCCAGTCCACAGCTATACAGCTCAAATGTCAGTTCAAAGTCCGGCTTAGCTTCAGAGCTGTTGAAAACACTGAAAATGAGCTCAGAACTCAACAGACTGCAGTAAGGCAGTTCAAGCTTGTTTAATCAATAATATAATTTTCATATAGTTCTCAAATGACTGTAGATTTGCAGAGAGAAATAGCGAAAGCTGAAAACTTACAAAATTTTGACACCTTCAAAGCAAACATCGGTCATTGAGGGGTCTGCAATCACCATTTCAGTGTCAAAAATCTCTGAGCCAATCTTCATCAAACAGAAGACTGCAACCCGTTGTGGATCTGCTGGGTTCAGATACACATGGCATCAGCATAACTGGCTATATGAAGACATTTACATATAACAATCTTCAGCATTCACTATGACAGTCTTCAGTGTCACGTGATCATTCAGAAAGCATTCTAATATGCTGATTTGGTGCTCAATAAATATTTCTCATTATTATCAATTTTGAAAACAGTTGTGCTGCTTAACAGTTTTGAGAAAAACATAGGGATGTAACGATGCACCCCGAGCCAGTTGAAAATCGATACAAATATTTGACGATTCCATTCGGTAGAAATGTTAAACGAAACGCGATACAGTTGGGGGTGGGAGTTTATATGAATGTATCTTTGAGAGGAACTGACTGTTTTTAGAAACGTTTAGATTAGTATTTTCTTTTCGTCTTGCCTCTACATAATGCATATTATAGTAGTATTTATAAGCACAGTGCTGCTTTGTTTACAGCAGTAAACAAGGAAACGCTGTATCGCTGCTGTTTCATAAGCAACATCTGCTGTCAGAGAGTGAATTCTCATTCAGCCCGTCTGCCGTTTCGGTTTCGTGCAGATGTTTTATGTAGTGTAGCTTCACAAAGCTAAAGTCAGAACATTCTGTTTTTGCTTAAAATTTCTAAATTAAGCAAAATTTTAAATTGTCATTTTTTATTTTATTTTTCAAAATTTAATTTAGATTAAAAACTGGTTTGTTTTAAAATGTCAATTTAGTTTTTCAATTTCAATTTCACAAAGAAATGTGCAGCATTTTCTCTAAACAATAATAAAAGGACACCTTTTCATTTATAGTCAGTCTTAAATCTCATTTTATACAAAAAAAAAAGAATTGTATCGTGAAATCAGTATCGTGAATCGTATCACATCGTGAGTTGGGTGAATCGTTACATCCCTAGGAAACCATGATGCATTTTTTCAGGATTCTTTGATGAATAGAGCAGAATTTATTTAAAACAGAAATGGTTTGTAACATTCTAAAATGTCTTTACTGTCACTTTTGATCAATTTAACGCCTTGTTGCTTAATAAAATTATTAACTTCTTAAAAAAAAATCTTACAAACCCAAACAAAACTTTTGAATTGTTGGGAGTGTAAGCATACCCATAAACTTAATAAAATTAATAAACACCAAAACGGAGAGCAACATACGTATACATTACATTCATAACATTATTAGCAAGGACAGTGATTTTAAAAAATAATAATAATTACAATATAAAATGTTTTATATTTTCACTCACTCCCTTTGCTGTTAAAGTGTTCTGTATCTTTCCAAAACAATGGAATTCGTAGGCCTGGATAAGCGAAAGAAAAATACATGAACCAAAGACACACTGACATATTAATAATACATATAACAGACAGAGGTATATAAACATATAAAAGTTGTTTTCTTACCAGATATGGCTACCTTTCCTTTACAAGGGATTTGATCCTGAGAGCCAGATGACCTGAAAAATAAATTAATAAATAAAAAAAGGTGATGACCATTTATTTCTTATATGCATGTCTAATAATAATTTACATTAAAAAAAAATTAAAAAAAATTCCACTAAATACTCCCAACAAAAAGTACAGCTGGCAATACACCTGCTGCTCTAACCTTCTGATGTCCTGCTGCGCTTTCCTCATCTGGGATTCACTCATGTAGGCTTTAATTCGGGCATTACAGGTTAACAGACTCCTGGAAGCATCCAGCACCTGCTCTTTTTTAGTGCTGGCAACCAGAAGCTTGTAAGCCCCAGCTCTCATCCGCATCTCAAACTCCAACTTCTCCTGAATATCACAGTCCTATTGGAAGGATAAATTCCATCAGGAGAAATAAACACAGTTTTGGGTAAAAAAGGCTAGAGGAAGAACATACTGGAAGAAAACGACTCTACCACACAATCTATTAGGCCTATACAATAATTCCTAAGGCAGGTGCATACTACTGATTGATGGATAGATGAGATATGGGCATTGGGCACACTGAAAAAAGGAAAATGATACAATGAAGTAACATCAAAACAGCTGGAAGAGAAGATGAGCTCACCCTCTTCTAAGCTGTAAGCGGGTCTCTGATAACCGACAATGACACATGAATTGATGAAAGTGAGTGGAAGTAATGGAATTCTGACTCATTTATGCGAATCGGTTCTTTCGAACAGTTCGTTTAAAAACTTCGATTCAGTGATTCTTTTGTCCGTCCATAATCATGTGTTCCCTGGTGTATTACATATTCCAATAAATCACATGCAGGCACACATTGCTGTGAGGCTTTTTATTACTTAATTGTAATTTCATCACTCATCAGTCCTCGGCTCCAGAGTCCAGACGAATCAGACTTTGATCGGAATTTCGTTTAAATGAGTAAGATGATTTTTTGACGCGAGAACTTATCGCAATGATTCAGTCCGAATCGTGAACGGATCGGTTCTGAGAATCAGCTCAACAGATTTATTGGAAAAAGTCTGATTCACATGAAATAATTCGTTCACGCAAGTGGGTGGTGAAGAAGAGTCGGACAAAGAAAGACAAAACAAGCTAAACACTCACACTTTCTAAAAAGCACTCCTGATTTTAGAGCTGTGCGATGATGTTTCAATTAAATATTTCAATACAATTTCAATACAAAACACAGAATATCAGTGAAACATGATCACACGCTCCCATACACAGACTACCTTTAGTTTCTTAGAAATCTGTTGTATGTACAACAAATTCATGTCCTCTATTATCTGCTGCGTGTCATTCACACTTGCGCATCGCTTCTTATGTCTGTCGTTGGCCTGAGAAAGTATTTAATGTGCCGGTTAAGTTAGTCTTGAATAACAACAACCATATTCCAGACACGAAAAACTAAAACATGAACTTCAACAACACAAACTCACCTCATTTTGAAAAAACATGCTTTCCCTTATTTTCTTTCTCTTAATCTCCATGGCGAGAGAGGAACACGACGATACCGTGGACCGAGTGGCGATGTTTCGTTTAAAATGTTGAATGTCCCGCGGCGGATCCATACTGGCCTCTTCCTCCAGACAAGCCCCTCTCCGCACAACAAACCAACGGATTACACAACCGCCAACCGACCAATCAGCTTCTTTCAAAGCTCTCCGCTGCCGACACAACAGTTGGCCGATACCATTTTTAAATTCGGAAAGGTTGGAATAGCTATACAGCTAAATAGGTTTGAATATATAAGTCAAATTTATGAATATATTTTGGTGAAATTCATAATAAATTTGACAGAAAGTATATTTAAAGCATGTTTTATGCAAATGTTTATGAAGTGGGTTTGTGTTATCACTGTGATTTTGTGCTCATCTCCCCCGGCTGTCTTTAAATAGTTTAAACTGATGGTCTGCCGCACTGCATTCTAATGAATCCTCAATGTTCTGACCGAATCTTTCCAGTCAGATTCAGATCGATTGTAATTTAACACGTAAGGCGATGACATTTTGCAAGCATTTCGCACATGAAAACGGCATCATATGAAAAGAAATCAATGCCACCTCTGTCGCTGCTGTCACGCTCATTCTTGACAACGTCGTTAGTACCAGATGACTTCATACACCTAGATGTCGTACTGTAATCTCAGTCAGAGAGGGACAGAAATATCAAGCAACAGATAATCCGAAGGACCAACGGTTTGATTAAAGGTTACGATACAAAATCCCATTGGAGCTCGTTCATTAAGGTATGGTTGCATGCTTGGTGTTCTAGAAAATGTCAGCTGACTACCTGTCTGATTTTAGACTCTGGCCAGTAACGTTAGATCGCCTGCTTGCATAAGAAGATTTGCATTCATTTCTCTCTGGCAGTTTTTTAAGGTATAGAGGAAATGATGGGTCATTAAAACGTGAGATGACTATGATCGTCGTTTGATGTAAGCATAAGTAAACCATTAAAACAAATGCATTGGATCATGAATTTGATTTGCCAGAGCTTTACATTAACCTATTTAAGCAGCGGATATGATGAAGTTTAATGGTGAAAATAATCAAATAGTCGTGATTCGTGGTTTTCAGTGGATGGAAATTGTCTTGTTCTGTTTTGAATGAATATATGCACACAGCCTAGTCTTAAAGGGGTCATATGATGCGATTTCAAATTTTCCTTTCTTTCAGTGATATACATTCATACATTGTGTCTTTGTTAGGCCTTGTGAAAAGCTTGCTGGATTAAAATGGCTAGTTAGACAGCGAAGTTTGCAGACTAGTTGTCGACCGATTTGGGTTTTCATAGCCCATGCCGATATCTTGAGAGCGCGCAGGGTGGCCGATATAATATTGATACTGTCCGGGCAAGTTGTCACATATTTATTCCATTGAATTTTTATCAGCTTAGGTTCATTTTTAAGCCAATTTCTACATACCCTAAAGTCTATGCTACAAAAATCTGTTTAACATTTCCACCAGTTTTGCCTTGGAAAAAGGCAATACTGATACATGTTGACCTTTTCTGATAACATGTCCCAAGAGGTGTGTTGACCAAAACGTGAAAGCAGAATAACACATAAACGTCTCTTTACTGACCACAGATCTTAAAGGTCCCATATTGTCAAAACTGAAATTTCCTGGCTTTTTTTCACGATAACTGAGGTCTAGGGGCTATTTAACTACCATATAAGTTTCAAAACAGTCAGTCCACAGTAAACTGCACACAGCCTGCATAAAGTAGCTGTGATTTTTCACGAACCGTTGTGACTTCCGTAAAAAGTTGACGTCAGAACTACACAGTCACCGCCTTCAGTCACCACCCCTTGAAAGCTACTGTTCTAAATTATTTTTTTCTATCCAGATTCATGCAGTTACAACATCCACCAGCAGGGGCTAACGAGTCTATGCTAACCAGATAACCATTGACCAGTTTCACCCATCCTGACATTCATGAAAAATACCTGTCCTGAGAACACAAGTTTCACACATGACATATTATTTTATTTAATGTTAAAAAAGAATTAATAAATAAATAAAAAGACTCAAAATAACTATGAATATTTGGTTTATATGCAAATAACATGCATTGACAAGACAATTTTTTTATATATTACTCAAAAATCACAATATATATTTGTATTATATGCAAATAATGTGTATTGACAAAATAATTGACAAATGACTCAAAACCATTACAAATATTTTCATTATATGCAAATAATGTGCATTGACAATACAATATTTAAAAATATTACTCTAAAATCAGAACAAACATTTGCATTATATGCAAACATTGTGCATTAACTTCTCAGTCAAGCAGACATTTTCATCAGCACTAAAATGCATCTAAACACTAAAAATAACAATTATAGACTAATTAATCATTATGCCTGATGTATGTATTTGTTTATTACTAGTATAGACTTATGGTTGCTCAGTTTTTACTGTGAAAAATTCAAACTTGATTGAGGGCCAAACATAAATATTTCCTTTAATATATTAAAATTGTCAATTTTTAAAAGTAAAATTCATTTGTTCCTTTAAGCTCTGAATATGTTTTTGGGTGACCTGTTAACCCTATAAAGCTTACTGTATCATATTTGATAGACAAATTTCAAAGGACTCTAAATTGTCAACATGATCAAAACATTGCTAAAAACCAATTGTACACAAGCCCTCTGTAGTCTGATTGATAGTTTATACTTTTTTAACAAGTAAAAGTCCTTTTAATATTATTATAAAAGAAAGTAAATATAAGAATAACTTTTATATTGTTAGTTTTATATTGATGAACTGGACTGAAGCAAGTTAGGTTTACTTGATTAATTCATACATAATTTATTTTTTAGAAAAACATGTTAAATGTATCAAATATGATACAGTAGGCTATTGAGGAATGTTTATTTATGTCTCTCAATCATCATTGTATTGCATTGTATTATATGTCTCCCTCCCCACATATACATAATAATAAACTACAAAGCTTTGTAATCATAAAACTAAGCATTTAAATATTGGCTTATTAAGACATATTATTGGGAGATATAAACTGATAAACTGATATTTCTATGTAATGCATATAAGTAGTTTGCTATAGTTTTATAAAGAGTTCATTGATTACAATACATCAGAACAATACATTTCATCTTACTTTTTGGCCATGTAAATATGAGCAAATGTATCAAATTGCATATTTTTGCTCAGTTTGTGTCATATTATATATAAGCTATAAAAACCTGATGGATCAATATGAAACTCAACAAAATCACATATGCAAACTTTATATTTTTATATTTTGTCTTTAGGTTCATTAAAATGTTCCATTTCCAAAAAATAAAAAAATCTGATTGTTATTTCATATGTCAAGATTTACATGGTTAAAAGAACAGTACATATTTACTTTTTCAACTTAGTTTTCTCCATGGAACACAAAAGGAAATGTTTAATAGAATGTCCAAGCTTTTGAAGACGTTTTAAAACGTCTCCTTTTGTGTTCCACGGATGACAGAAATTTAAAAGTGGTCATGAACTGCCTTTTTTTATTATTTTGTACTGTTCTCTGAGGTCCACTTATAATGTTATCAAGATTTTTACATAGAAAAACATCATAATTTAGAAGTAATAGGCTCATTCCTGTCCTCTGTTTTGACCCCCCTCATCAGAACGCTCTGTTTGAATAGTCGTGGTGGATTGTAGACTCGGAAGTAAATGCCCACTGCTGTGATTAACTAACAGTTTAGCAGTTTTTAAAGCAATAGTGATCACGTAATAAAAATAGTTACTCACAGTTGTGTGGTGCGGCATTACTGTCAGACCCAATATAGTCGCACAGCATCGTCTTTTAGTTTCAATCTTTCTGAAAATGTTAAAGAGTTAAATTGTGCCTTGTTTGTAAATCAAGTGAACAAAGGACCAAGTTCTTACTGACGTGGTCTGGATCTTTATTAAAGGGGTCATATGATGCGATATCAATTTTTCCTTTCTCTTTGGAGTGTTACAAGCTCTTGGTGCATAAAGAAGATCTGTAAAGTTGCAAAGACTAAAGTCTCAAATCCAAAGAGATATTCTCATCAGTAATTATGTCCCCACTGGATGCTACAAATGCCTCGTTTATAATGGGTTTTAATGTTTTTGTCTCTTCGCTCTGGCCGGACAAGGCATCACAGTATGGTAGAGGCATAACATTTCCGTCACACGCTTGAGGTATTCGGCCAATCACAACGCACTGGATAGCTGGCCAATCAGAGCACACCTCGCTTTTCAGACCGATGAGCTTTGTAAAAATCGACGCGTTTCAGAAAAGCGGGGCATAGAGGAGAAACAATAATGTACAGTATGTGGAAAATAATGTGTTTTTTTAACCTTAAACCGCATAAACACATTTCATTACACCAAATGCACAAAATAATGTTCTTTTTAGCAGCATCATATGACCCCTTTAAAAATCAACTTCATCCACTCTTTCTTAATGTTAGGATCAGATGGAAGGCGGTGCGAAGACTGTGTTTTTCCACAGCTTGGCACCGCACAGCGTCATATTGTCGTCGGAGCTGGTTTCTGTGTAGACGTTAGTTTGCCTCTCTCGTTATTTACACTACATGTGCGAATCGGTGGGCGGGGCTAAACAGACAGTGATGTAGAAGCAGGCGTTTGTCTTCTTCTGCGGAGGTGGGGTTTATCCACACTATTACGTCATAAAGTGTCACATTCCACAACCTGTCGTTTTGTCAGATTGGCTTCAATATAGGCTGATTTTAGTCTAACGAGAAAGTTTTGAGTTCTGAAACTTACAGGATTTTTTTTATAGTACAATGACCTCTTATGTCAAAAGATCAAGGGAATTTTGATTTCTCAGTTCATGACCCCTTTAAAGCTATAGGGTTGGAACAACATGAGGGTGAGTGTATTATGCTGAAATGGAGAAATTGCTCAGCCCTGCTGCTCATTTTACATTGGTTTTCTTAAAGCTGCGGCAACAAGAAACTGAAGGAAACATTCATGACTGTTAGGGGGAAAATATGAATAAAAAATGCCTCATAAAGCAGTTCTCCGCTAACTACCTTTTACTATATTGCAGGGAGGTTATTACCATCCAGAAGTTTCTGGAAGCAGCAGCACAGCATGAGATATGTGGGAAGGTTCGTTTGCGACGGTTCATTGAGAGCCTCTTGCGGAGGATTTCCCTGGCTGAGAGACTACTGGAATATTATCAGAGCGTCCCTCACAGGCATTATTGCACAGTTCACTCTGTATGTCAACAAAACTTCCATATAAAAAAAATATGTATTTCATGACTTTTATTTAAACATCTATTTCTATATTTTAAAAAAATAGTTTTCAAACAATTATTTTTTTTCCCCAATTTATTTATTTTTAAAAATATAATTAATTTTGGAGTCTTGAATATTAAGTTATCTTCAGGGTACTCCATTTGACCTAAACAAAATGCATTTTAATAAACAAGACCATGCCAATATTTCAAGAATTTCACTTTAAGCCCTCCAAAAATGATAGATTGACTTATATTTCAGAAATTGGAAAGGTATTGTCATATGCATTTTTATATGAATTGCATTTTCAGTGTATTTTTAAATGAGGAAGAGCATCAAGTCATTGTCCCATGTACTGATATAAAAAGGGAAATTCAATAATGAATCACCTGATATGACCCACTTGTGCGATTTTCCAGGATTGCAATAATTAACTTCTATTTCAGAAATATGTCAGTCCTCTGCATTTCTCTAATTTGTCATTATTTCAGGTGCCTCTGCCATCAGAACTTGGTCCACATAGAATAACAGAAAGCAGGTATTGCATTATTGCTTTTACTTTTTAGAAGGAAATTTGCATTACCCCTGTAATGGGTATTTCATGTAACCATTTAACCTCTAGTTTCCTATAATTAACAACCAGCAGGACATTTTCAGAGTACTTCAATATAAATCATGTCCTTACTTGACTCAGGGCAGTCATTTGGCTTGTAGTTGACAGTAAGTAATTCATGAGATCCTATCAAGACCGTAGAAGATCATGTTGCTCTGCCATAAATAATGATTACCCTTCTTTTCCATTTAGTCTTGATGTGTGTAAATGAATGTAAGTATGTGTGGAGGATGATGATAATGATCCTATTTTGCTGTTCTTTGACATCAGGTCTTCAGGAGACCATCTTGAGCAGGATGAAGAGCAACAGTTACTTGGTCAGTCTGGATGGGGACTGTCTAAAGGTTCTTCTGGGAAACTGGGTTACGACAGCTGGTCCCAGAGGAGGAGGTCAGATGGGTACGAGGTTTAGGGACAGAGGCAGAGCTTAGCAATGAATGTAATTGCAAATAACACTATTTAAAATATTACTGAAATATGTTGAGAATATTAACAATGATACAGTGGGGTCCAAAGTCTGAGGCCACATTGAAAATGTTATTTGTTAATGATTATTTATTATTTTTTGTAATTAAAATACATTAACATTTGGGTGAGTATGTTTTTTTTTATATAGATTAAATAGAAATTAATACTTGTATTCAGGAAGGATTCATTAAATAGGATTCAGTTTAATGAAGGATCGATTCATTAAATTGATCCTTTCACTAGAAACAGAAAAAGAGACTTGAAAATTATTATTAGAATCATTTAATTAGTGGCAGACTTTTGGACCCACTGTATGTAAATATGAGTTATACAAAAGCCCAATAAATAACAGCGATGTCTAACTGCAGATGGCAGATTAGTTATTTGATACTTATTTGATACTTGAATGTGATTATGGTCCATCTGTGAAATATTTTAATGATAAGATTGGCTCTAGACTGAACACATGGTGGAGATGCCCTTTAATTCAAATAGATGCAGCTGTCATTACAGGTCGCTTACATGAAGTGAAGCTATAGTTAGTAATGTTACATGCTTGTTGTTTTCTAATTAACACTACTGTTCAGGAAAATGAATGTAGTTATATTATCTAAATGCAGGATGATGTTAAAACAAAGCCTGTGACGTACAGGTCGGATATTATGCCACTTTAAAGGGTTAGTTCACCCAAAAATGAAAATTAGCCCATAAATTACTCACCCTCAAGTAGGGCTGTGCGATTAATCGAAATCGTCATAAAATCGCGATTTGAGCTTGCGCGATTTCTAAATCGCTTTATAGTACGATTTTCCGTGCCCCCGACCTCCCGCAGTATGCTATCCGAACCAATCAGAATGCAGCGCGCCTAAATGGAGCACGAGAACAGAACAGACCGGGCGGGCATACAAACGTAACGGCAGGTTCACACACTCTGTCTGTGGTACGTATTTTGTCCGCGCCCATGTTAACGGATCAAAGCGTTCACACTGCACGCGATTGCGGTCCGGCAGTGCGCTCCAGGAGCGGTGCGTCTGCAGCAGTCATGCTGCGATCGTTTCCGCACGGAATCTATTTCTGCTGTGCTGCACGCGCTGAATTAAAGTGACAGCGCATTATTCGCGGTAAAAATTAACATGGATTGACACGGAAATGTAGTAATTACACCATAAATGCATATAATTAAAGTCTACTGTTTCACAGTCAACACATGGCTTTTTGGCTAGATTTAAAACAAGGAAAAGTGCACTTTTAGATAAACAAGGCAATAATAGATGGCACTCGTGGTGGTAGTTAATTTATTGAGTTTAAACGTGATTATGTCTATGAAAGATTGTATTACTGTACTGTGATAAAAGAGAATCGCAATCCTGAAAAAGCATTAGGCAACGCCACGAAATGCATGACCAATGTATGGCAAAAAAAAAAATCCCTGGACACGGGATTTTTATTTATTTTTTCTGCCATATGTCTATTCTAGAGACATTTTGTTACACCTTTACTTAGTGATTATTTTTCCTTATGTCTGTTCTAGAGACATGTTACAGCTTTTTGATAAAGCTCTAATTGGTTTTCTTTTGGGA
Source organism: Sinocyclocheilus rhinocerous (assembly GCF_001515625.1). NCBI lineage: Eukaryota > Metazoa > Chordata > Actinopteri > Cypriniformes > Cyprinidae > Sinocyclocheilus > Sinocyclocheilus rhinocerous. Next base: position 412,570 of record NW_015627629.1, read on the forward strand.
ATATGTTTCAAATTCACACTGAATGCATTAACGACTGTAAAGCATGTCTGTGTGTCAAAACCGTGATTCAAATCGAAATCGCAAAATTGATCAAAGAAATGGTGATAGTTTTTTTTTGTCCATATCGCACAGCCCTACCCTCAAGTCATCCTAGGTGTAAATGACTTTCTTCTTTCAGACGAATCCAGTCGGAGTTATATTAAAAAATTGTCTTTAATCTTTCAAGCTGTTTAATGCCACTCAGCGGGTGCTGCATGCATCAGTCCAAAAGCACTTAATTAAAATGCAGTTTGTTCACAAACTTTCTCTCATAGAAAATGCACTGTTTCAGCAAGAAGAAAAAGTACGTAGCAAATATCGAAATCATTTAGTCTTTTTTGAAAGTGCTGTTGTGTATTTTACATAGTGGTACTACATTTTAAGGGATGAATATACATTTCCCTGCTTATGTTAGCCAGCCTCATTAGAAGGAGAGAAAAAGGAAACTTTAACAGAGAAGAAAGTTCTCTTTTGTTTTAAAACATGCAGCTATTGGAATATGTATAGATGTTGTTAAGTGCTCTAAAATTAATTGCCAAGAACTTTGATAATAGATCCTTTTTGCTATTCTGTACAATTGCAGCAATAGCACTTATGGTCTTTAAGAATGCACTTTCATTTAAAGAGATAGTTTACCCAAAAATCATTCCGTCATCATTTACTCACCCTAGTGTCGTCTGAAGATATTTTGAGAAATAGTTTTTTTTTTGTTTTGTTTTTTACAATGGAAGTCAATTTACCAATTGGTTACCAACATTCTTCAAAATATTTGCTTTTGTGTTTCACAGAGGAAAGAAATGCATACAGGTTTGGAACATCACGAGAGTGAGTAAACGATTTGGAATCAAAATGTTTGAATTTTGAGAATTTTCATTTTTGGGTAAGCTATTACAGTATAATTACAGTATTTAAGTCCTAAACTTAAATGGCATCTAGCACTGAAATCAAATGAATATTCCATATTCAAAAAATTTTAAGCTCTACGGACAGATTCTGACTGTTCTAACTGTACTGTTCTTTTTACAAACTAAAGGAAAATCACAATTCATTTTTGTGGAATTCAGTAGCATGTTACAGACACCATAAAGCTTAACTTGGAAAAAATGGAACATTTTAATTCCCAGGCAGTTCATTCTCAGCTCTGTACAACTGGAGCAGTAGCACTTATTCTCATTTTTGGCAAAACTGTGAAACAATTTAGACAATAGCAGTATACTAGCAAAGTCCATTAAAGGGGACATCGGACGCCCATTTTACACAAGTTGGTATGATTCGTTATGGTCTTCATGAAATGTCTGTAGCATACTTTGGTTAAGATTCTTCAATGGTAGTGTAAAACAACACCCTTTTTACCTGGTCAAAAACAGCTCCGTACACAGCGAGAGATTTCGGTGCATGCCTCTTTAAATTATAATGAACTACTGCTCACCCCGACCTTCTCTTCCGTGAGGGGTTTCGACACAAGACCCGTGAATAAATCTGAATATCGGAGGTGGTCTCATTCAAATAGCTAGCTATCTACATAGAAACTGGTTGCAAATTGAAACAGCTCGCTGGATGACAGTTCCAGACTCAGACGGCCCATAACGAACTGGCTGCATGTTTTCTCTTCAGCTTTTCTGAATTGGCAGACAGGCAAGAAACCTAACTAAATGCAAAAAAAAACAAAAAAGTAAAAAAAAATTCATCCGATGTCCCCTTTAATGAACAAAAAATACTGACATGCAGTATAACATTTGAAGTATAATTTTATGTATGATGAGGGTATCATTGTCCATAAAACCAACAGACTGGAGGAACAGGGTAGTGCTTTTGGTAGAATGTGCTGCATTATTAATAGATTGTAGTGGTCTATAAAGGACCACTGTGTGCACATACTTGGGTAGAACCTTTATTTGACTTTGACTTCACTGCACTTCAACTTCATGGTATTCAAAATCAATGTTTTGTAAATACTAGTATGTAATTTGTCAGATGCAGGGTAATGTCATCCACCGCACCTTAGTCTTGATATGAACCCAGTCAGTTTTGGGGGGAAATAAGCCAAATGAGGGCATTTGCTAACATTTCGGCTCAGGCTACTTGTTCTGTTCAGTTTAAGCTCTGACTTTTTCCCATATTGTTCTACAAGTTGCATGTGACCAGCTAAATAAGACCTCTTGGCTTCATGTGTTAGACTTTTACCTTTTTAGAAAAAAAATTTATATTTATTATATTCTCCACATATACTCCATAGCGCGATTTGAACCCTTAACACGTTTTGTCAAAAAAGCCGGTTTTGTCCACTTTCAAGGCATCGCGAGTTCACGTTTTACTGCAGAAGCCGACAAGCGCCCTTGTTGTTCTTGAACAGAAGCCGATAAGTCCATTTTAGCGAATCAGCGCGCTGTATTCAGGTCAGGTGACAAGGCTACTTTCACTTTGAAAAGACGTGCTAGCTGAGAGGAGTTTCATCAAAGCTGACTAAAAGTGATCGAGGATGGATAATTTCGACGAACTTGATGAACCTGTGATATCTTCTTCAGGGCGAAAAAGGAAAATAAAAGCTGAAATGTTTTCATGGAACCTTGCAAAAGCAGCGCGTTACAATGGTGAGGGAAAAGCTCCGTGTATTGGGTGTAATCACATCCATACAGTTTATGATCACAACAACAACAACGTTTGTCAGGCATCTGAGGAGATTACAAAGATTAAACAAGTGTTTTTTTAAAGGGGTGGTTCATTGCGATTTCACTTTTTTTAATGTTAGTTAGTGTGTAATGTTGCTGTTTGAGCATAAACAATATCTGCAAAGTTATGAATCTGAAAGTTCAATGCAAACGGAGATATCGTCTTTTAAAATTCTGGCAGTTTAATGCCTACAAAAACGGCTGGTAGGGACTACAA
>NW_015627629.1:415794-451892 GCF_001515625.1 Sinocyclocheilus rhinocerous
TGCGGTTGCTGTACTGTATTAAAGCTTTAATCAGGATAAAACCGTATATTAAAAGTTAACATAAGCAGTAGCATTTACAAATAACAGCGTATCTAAAAGTATGAGACAACAACAAACAAAATACATAGGCCTACCATTAAAAGCCATGCTTGCACAGGTTCTGCACGATCCTCTTCAATAATATCCTCTGCTTCTCAATCGGGCTCAAACTGATAAGCGATATTAACGATGCCGTTGTTTACAATACAACCGGAGCACATGCCGCTGAGGTGAGGGGCGGGACGGTTAGACGCGCACTAGAGGCGGTTTAGCCAATCACAACACACTGGGCTAGCTAACCAATCAGAGCCCATCGCCTACTTCTGAGGGCGGGGCTTCATAAAAACTGGAAAAGATCAGCCCGTTTCTCAGAGAAGGGACAGAGCTGTGTGGAATAAAGATAAATTATGTGAAAAATAATGCGTTTTTTTTTTTTAAATGAAGCATTAACACATGTTAGACTGCTCCCTATAAACACAATCAAGCCTAGAAAAAACACAGTGAACCACCCCTTTAAACTCTAAAACATGAAATGTGGCTTTATCTGCTTTTGCCAAAAAACGACAACTATAAAACAAACTTTTAATATGTAAAAAAAAATACTTTCAATTAACTTTAATTTTGTAAATTACCTGTATTTAAGTTATTATTACTTAATCAAAACAACCCGACTGCAGTTTGATTGATATTACGCAATAAAAAAAAAACGTGATTTCTGAAAATAAAAATAAAAATGGAGTTATCGGTTTTTGCAAATGAACTCTTCATATATATTTATATATACTGTATATATATGAAGATCTCAGCAGAATAAACAAATGGCACTTGGATTTTGAGTTCAGAAGACGAAAGTATAAAAACGACTAGTTATAATTCTTGTTTTAAACTCTTTTTCTGCTGTTTTGTTCAGTGGTGTCAGTCATCCACTCCATTGTGTGCTCAGTTCTGACACTGTGATTAGAATCTGATTTAGTCTTTTGTGGTTCCTTCATGTTTCTGTATCACTAGTTTATGTTGTGTTTCCTCAGAAGGAGATCTAAAGTACTGTAGTGCTGTGTGAGCATGAGTTAGTTCACATCCATCAGTATTTTATTGTGAGTGAGCATGCTATAAAGCTTTATCCAGTGGCTTGTGCAATATGTGGCAATATTTTCATAATGGGAGGAAAAGAAACGGTACTGTACAGAAGAAATTTGGAGGACATCAGAGGGTCAAACAAGATCAAGTAGATCTCAACCTAATTCACGTGTGGTTTTATTTATTTATTCTTATGTTTTATTTTCTCACTTACATGCATTATAGATAATCTGAGACAGTGTTTCTACAATGTATTTTATTATGGGTATTACAGTGTCCACAACACTGGTTCAGACCATCATTTTTAAGAATCAACTATGTTTTTTGGACAGGCAGTTAGTTTCTAATCTTCAATACTTGATATATTTGACCAGTTATGTTGGTAACAGGTTTGAATTTCACAACATAGAGTTCTGCACAAGGGGTCTGTGAATTAGGTTGGACCCTAGGAGTGTAGCTGTGCCATTATAGATGTGACAATCAGAAGTAGAACAAAGATAAATAGCTTAAATGTTTTTTGTTCTATTGTTTGGTGTTTCTTGATAATAATAAGTATAATGTTGTGCCATGCTGATTTTGTTACAAATATTGAATTTGTTTTCTCTTGACTTAATTATCTTAATGTTTGTGCCTTTCTCTAAACATTGTTGTCTGTATTACACTTGTGATACTGTGAGATCTGAAGTCTCACGCGATACTTGCTGCTGTACGTGATATTCTGAATAATCGAAATGAGATTAGAATTGATCATTAAAGATTGATTTGTTAATGCTATGCCTGTTTTCCTTTTCTTGTGGCTACTGCAGCATTATTAAAATCTGAATGTTCATTCATTTGATCAGATCAACTTGTTTTACTGTGTTTTTTCCATACAGTGTTCTAAATGTATATATGAATTTTTAATTCATACTCAATCCTGGACTTTTATTTGTCTTGAATAATGAGATTTTATCTTTATCTTCACATGTCTTCAGAATGTTTCGCTCACTTCTTATTTAATACTGCAGTGCAGAGGATGAACACTAGAGGGTATCATTGAGTTTACTGTTTATGCAAATCTGATTTTTGGATCTCTGAGAACAGCTCAGAGTGATTTGATTAGTTTTCTACAGCAAATTCAACTCTGAGTCTGTGGTACCAACTTAGATGAAGCCTGTTAGAAATTGAAGACGATTGGGATCCATCTGGCTCTTTCCTTACGCAATATCTGAAATATTTGTATTATTTAACACTAGCACTCTCATCTTATGTGACATTTAAAAATGTGGATTTTCAGTCCAACTTTGGAAGATGTAGAGAAATCCTTAGGTATTCTAGGACATGAATGTTTGAGAATGTTTCCAAACATGTTACAGAGCTATTGGTAGCAGCATTTTTTTTTTTTTGAAAATGATCAGAAAATACTTTTTCTTTGTAAATAATCATATATTATAACACATATAATTTGACTCCACCTACAGATCTCAAAGATCTGTGTTATACTTAATTTAAGAAGTAACTAGAATCCTGGAGGAACTTTTTCCTAATAATAACCTTGGTTATTTTTTATTTATTTATTTGTGACATTATGCCTTATCTTGTAAACTAAACCAGCCACTGTACATTAAAGAAGAATGAAAGAAAAAGAAAAAGAAATTATTTCATCATTTACTCATGTCATTGCAAACTTGTATGATTTTCTTTCTTCCGTGGAACACAAAATTAAACGTTTAAAAGAATGTTCGAGCTGCTCGGTTCCAATGAAACTGAATGAGAACTAGGCCTGTCGCAATAATCAATATATCGACTTATCGCGCAGTATATGTGCATGACCGCAATAATTTTTGGTGACGCAATATATCGCCCATTATATTTACTTAAAAATTAATATCACCGTGTTTTGTACATTCCACTTGCGCCAGTGTCTTTTGCAGCTTCTCGAACATAACGTGGTGTAGTCACGAGGTGCTAGTTCAAATTTAAAAAATGCTTCTACAAAAAAAGGTTTCATCTGCAGATATGGTCTTGTTTAGGGATCTGTGTCTTTATGCTTACGGACATCTGACTGCTAAGTAGTGAAATCTTGTGTTTTTCAGCAATAGTGTGCACCCTTAATTTACAGAGAAAAGAAGGTCGGGGGAAAATCTGTAGATGGAAAAATCGTTTGTGCATTTTTCTTTTTTTCAACTTGTTACTTTACACTTTTTGTTAGAAAATGTTTATTTACTATTTATTCAGGTTTTTTAAGGTATCTAATATGTTGATACTTAATTTCCATGATCTAAATATTCTTAAAAATTAAAAGTTTGTTGTCGTTTGGAAGTGTGTAGGCAAGTAAAATGATATACAACATTTAGTGTTTGATCTAATACCTTAAATTTATGATTAAAACAAATCTAGTAGTGGAGCAAGGATAATCTAAAGAGAATCATTATTGGAAGAGTTGGAAAGTGCTTAATTTTCATGAAAATAGCCAATGCAAACTTATAAAAAAAAATACAGTGATATATAACGTAATATACCATGTATAAACCTCTAAAAAGTATTAAATATAAAATTCATATAATTTAAAATTAAATGTAGAAACATATGTATATTAGTTTGTGAAATGAAAACTTTACATTTTTATTATAAATATTGTAGTATATATGTGACCCTGGAGCACAAAACCAGTCTTAAGTCACTTGGGTATATTTGTAGCAATAGCTAAAAAAACATTGTATGGGTCAAAATTATTGATTTTTCTTTTATGCCAAAAATCATTAGGACATTACGTAAAGATCATGAAGATATTTTGTAAATTTCCTACCGTAAATATATCAAAACTTAATTTTTGATTAGTAATATGCATTGCTAAGGACTTCATTTGGACAACTTTAAAGGCGATTTTCTCGATATTTAGATTTTTTTGCACCCTCAGATTCCAGATTTTCTTCCAGAGATTCGCACAACAAAAAGTTGTTATCGTGACAGGCCTAATGAGAACAAATGCTGTAAAGCTCCAAAAATGACAAAAAGCAAAATAAAAGTATTTTAAACTATTTTCACTTTGAAGTACTGAAATAAAATTTTTTTTTTTTTTTTTTTTTTAAAAAGAACTCCCATAATTTTTGTTTTTTGTATTTTCTCGATATTTAGATTTTTTTGCACCCTCAGATTCCAGATTTTCTTCCAGAGATTCGCACAACAAAAAGTTGTTATCGTGACAGGCCTAATGAGAACAAATGCTGTAAAGCTCCAAAAATGACAAAAAGCAAAATAAAAGTATTTTAAACTATTTTCACTTTGAAGTACTGAAATAAAATTTTTTTTTTTTTTTTTTTGTAAAAAGAACTCCCATAATCTTTGTTTTATGTACAACTTCGAAAAATCTTTTTTTTATAGTAAAATTGTGTACTATATTCCAAGCCTTCTTAAAGGGATAGTTCACCCAAAAATGAAAATTCTGTCATTAACGAACCACACGGATACGTTTTCGTTCAAATCAAAGCACAAACAATGTAGAAAACGTATCCGTGTGGCGCAGCTGACACAGAACAGCATACGCTGTTTACGTTCAGTGGAAATTCTCCAAATTCTCCAAAATGGCACTAGGGTGGAGACGAATTGTTGAATAAAGTCGTTTTATTTTTTTCTTTTGCGCACAAAAAGTATTCTCGTAGCTTCGTAAAATTACGGTTGATCCCCTGATGTCCCATGGATTATTTTACCGATCTCCTTGCAACGTTTCTGGACCTTGATCGTGGTAGTACCCTTGCTGTCTATGGGCGGGTCAGAGAGCTGTCAGAATGCATCAAAAATATCTTAATTTGTGTTCCGAAGATGAACGGAAGTCTTACGGGTTTAGAACGACATGAGGGTGAGTAATTAATGACAGAATTTTCATTTTTGGGTGAACTACAAGTGATAGCTTTCTGTGAGGAACAGAATGATGTTTGTCACAACAGCCGCTGGTCACAAGTCACTTTTCATTGTATTAAAAAAAGAGCATCTTGAACACCTTATCAAATTTTCCTTCTGTGTTCACCGGAAGAAAGCAAATCATTTGGATTTAAAATAATGTAAATAAAACTGTCATTTTGATGTGAACTATTCCTTTGAGTAGGACTTTGTTCAGAAAATGCTTCAGAGATTTGTAGAGCAGAAGAACTTTGGGGCCTAATGCTCAGAGAGTTTGGCTGTGTTTCAGAGAAAATAAACCTCCAGAATGGAAACACACATTAACCAGACGGCATAGATCTATGGTCGAAGGGCGAAGACCTCTCTGCTACATTAAACAAAGATATCATCTAGGAACAGAGACCAGAGAGTGAAAAATGAGTCCGTCTTGAGCTGTAGTGGTCCGAGCTGAAATGGGAAGGTGGTGCATGTTAACATGATTCTTTTCTGTGTAGTGTTCTTGAAGATCAAAGAATCGCTTGGTAGCCGTTCTGATTGGTTCGCTCTCACTGTCGTCTTTGCGAGCGTATTAAGGGCTCTAATGGCTGGAGCCTCTAAGGCTCGGACTGACGTCACTCATTACATTTAGAACGCTGAGGTCATGACCTCTCCAATTTACATTTTTCAGAAGGTTTTTGTCTAAACGGAGGCCATTCATGTCCATTTCGGCCTAGTCAAACATGCAGGATGTGTTCTTGTGTTTAATACGACCTGTATTCAGTAGCTTCAAGATTGTCGATCTCTGTTATCCTCTGTCCTCATAATGTCCTTGAATATTCCTTTCCCTATTTTTTATTCGTTATGTTGAAGGCAGTTTGGTTTGGGAAAATTTGGGAATTACTGCCACTAATGGCTCTAATGCATCCTTTCTGAAAAAAAAGTAATATTATCTAATAAGTAATGTTATCTTAATTTTTTTTATAGTTTCATAAGTTTTGACAAGGAAAATGTAAAATAATTCTAAATTCTGCTGCTTACTAGGGTCATGTACTCCTCGTTGGGAATCACAGCTCTTGTGCTGTTTTTGCAGCGGCCATTTCTGCAAAAATTTCAGAAGTTCACTGCAAAGCCAATAAACTTCTGACAGTGAGGCCTCTGTTTGTTTGAGCTGGCTGTGAAGAACGTTTACAAGCCACTTTATTAGGAGGAGACAGAAAGAGTGAATAAGCAGACCAATATTATTAGAAAGCACACTTGTTTCCGTAACTAAAAGTGTTGTTCAGTCATACGTGTCATAGCATAATGAGGACCGGAGAGCTTATGCATTTATTAATGTCTGGTGTGAATTCGGATGACATGGTAGAACATCCTTATGATGGCATCAGAAATGTTTCATATTGTGATTCACACACACAGTGTGTATGTGGTTTTCCAAGCTCAGAGGACTGGAGTAGGCGGGAGTGTTGCATCCTGTTACATAGCTTTAGCTTTTTATAGATGCTCTGTTTATTTTTGTGTATGCCAACAAATGATTAGACAAAGTATGCAGGAGAAACTAGATGACTAAACTGTCCACATGTCTCTTTATCTATAAATATATATTTTTTAAACAATGTCATGCAAACATGTGAGTCATAATTGGTTGGGCAACAGCCAGCATGTCAACAGTCTGCTTCTGCACTGATAATGAGATTACTGGTTCATCATTTTCTACCGTAGTCGATCATATCTTGCTTATAATTTTGAATCTGATTCATGTAACACTGAATTATATAACAAATGATTAAATATGGATTGGCAAAAAAAACAAACCGCTCACCTTCTGCTGTCACATTTCCATTAGTAGTAGAGGGATATTTCTGCGTAATAGACATAAGTGGCACCTTTTTTTTTAAATGTATGCAAATACAGTAGGTCTCCCTTTGTAAGTGTATAAATGCAATATACTGTGGCCGCAGAAAATATGGATTTTTAAAGGGCATTTCTTTAATTCTGTCATCATTTACTCACTCTCATGTCGTTCCAAAACTTCCAACATGTTCTTTCTTCTGTGGAAAATGAAAGAAGATATTTTGAAGAACATTGGAAACCAAGCAGCATTGGAGCACATTGTCTTTTATGTCTTTCATGTTTCATTTTCCGTGCTTGGGCCTGAAAGAAAAAAAAAGGCACAGTGTCCGTTTAGTGTATTATGCTTGTGTATAAGCTACTTCAAAGCTACTGCTCTCTCTCTCTCTCTCTCTTTCATGCACGTACGTTCTCACCTTGTTGCCAAAGTCTCAGAACAACAATCTTTTGCGATTCTGTGAATTTGTCATGGAAGACGGTAAAATTGCATCGACCTAGTCATTGGCCATGTTTGCTCTTGGGCTCTTTTTAACCAGCTTGTCATATTTAGTGAATATGACAAGCTGGTTACTATTAAGTCCATTCATGGCTGTAACCAGGGTTTGAAAATGAATGAGATCTGGGGTGGGGTGGGGTTAAGAACTGTGCTATAATAACCCCTACAAATACAACTCATTAAATACACTGAACACTTTAAATGAGACAGACTTGTAGATGTTTGTGAAAGATGTTTTCTCTGTTATGAAGGGATGAACATTGTTAAATTATACCATATTTATTGCATCAAAATGTATTAATACTTTACTATAGGTTAGGGGTGGATAATTTTATCAGTTGTTTATTATTCATGCAGTAATACATATTACTATAGACCAATTCAGAGTAGACGTCACAGTTACGTCACTTACAGCTGCGCGCGCATAGTGGTCGCAGAAAAACACGGAACAAATGGAGGTAAATGGGTAAAATCCATGGAATAAAAGAAAAAAATATTTTTGTGCCTTTTGATGTCAAGATCGGAATGCAAATAATTTTTATAGAATACTGTCGTCAAAGACGCCATTTGAAGCTAAACGCAGACGTTTGGGAAAAGAGAGAATGAGGAGTTGTTTTTCCTTATTAGAATTGTGAGATATAATCTCGGAATTGCGAGAATAAAGTCAGAATTTTGAAATATAAAATCAAATTTACCTTTTTTTTTATTCTTGTATTCCATGGCTCAATAGACTGCCGCTTGAAAACCGTCACTTTATGCCTCCAGATAGGCTCCGCCCACATAAAACGTCATCCCTATTTCGGATCGAATTCAATTTCGTCAATTCGTCAATTTCGTTGAATAACAGTGCTTATCGCTGGGTGACAAGCTCTTGTAATATGCGGAGAACATTTTGAAAATGACATCTAATCAATATAATTTATAATCTTTTTAAACCTAAAATTCATTCTCTAGCCGTAAAGGCCATCTCTCCCGGGTTTTCTGCAACCATGATGCGCGCGCATCCTGAATGTTTACAAACCTATAATTGGTCTATAGTTTTCATTAATAACCATTGCTGTCTAAACTTAATTGTACATGCAGACACTCACATGAGGAGTTTTAAACTGTAACAGCAGATTAGTCATTCAGAGAACAGAAATTTTACTTTTGAACATGAAAAATTACCTAATATCTTGCTATGGCCATGAGTCCGTTCCCCTCGAGCTCACACAGATGTCAGCGCTGCTCATCACGTGAACTATTAATGCTTGATGACTAAAAGTGTCTAAATACTTGTTGTTTTGAGTTTGAACTATATCTGTTCCATTCCTTTTGGCATTTCTATAGGGTTGGCATTTACAACCTAACAAACTTTTTTTTTTTTTTTCCCTGAAATCTGTGTTTGTGCTCTTTTAAAAAAAATTAATTACGCTTGGTTTAATCATTTGGGTTTGATGCAATAATATTTATAATTTTACATGTCCAAATACAGTTTTATGGTCACCAATCATCCATGACCTTTTTTTCTCCTCACATTAATCAAAGCGTTTTCAGAGCGTGAGTATTGTCTGAGTGGCGGTGAAAGACTGAAGTGTCGTTGCCCCTTGAAAAGCAAATGTTATGGGGATTGTAGTAACCGGTTTACGTATAATATCTCCTGCAACGTCCGTATAGGAACTTCGCGAAGATCTTTTAATGCGTGACAGACGAGTTTGGCTAAAGTTTACAAACATTAAAGGACAAGTTCTAGAACCATTCGTTTAGTAGTAGCGTTTAACTGTCACAATAGTGGGGAAAAAAACTACATTTCCCATAATTCTCTGCATGACGTATAACAGTGTTGCCATTGCGTACGTGTGAATCGGATGCCTGTATATGGAGTAGTCATGGATAGGAGTGACTTGATCCTAACGGTATTCCTAAGGCTGCGCTTAAGCTTTTACACATGATTTTGATGGCATAAATAAGAAGTCATCTCTGAAACAGGACTTGCACTCGATATCGCAGAAGGAGCAAGGTGCGTAAAAAAGTGGCGCGAAGTTGAATGTCAAGTTGACGCTGCCTGGACACTTGCGTGATGATGCCACGAGACAACATGACTTCCACTGTCCAGAAAATCGCCAGACAGGCCCTCACGACATTCCGAAACCCCTCGGTTGTCGGAGATCACAATAAAGTGTTTTTGGAAAATCTGAGTAAGCTGAAAAGCCTTATGGCGGAGGTCAGAGCGGCGGATTTGAAGATCGCACCCCGGACCACCGAGAGCGCCCCGGTGCCGTCCCAGCGTGTCGCGCCTCCCGTTACATACATGCACATCTACGAGACCGACACGTTCAGCATGGGGGTGTTTTTATTAAAAACGGGCGCTTCGATACCGCTGCATGATCATCCGGGAATGCACGGCATGCTGAAAGCGATTTACGGCAAGGTGCGAATCAGCTGTTTCGACAGGTTGGATAAACCTCGAGATGGTGCCAGCGGTGTGCAGTTCAACCCTCCGCTCATGCCCTTCCAGAGCAGCTCTCTTCGGCCCTCGGTGCTGAGGTCGGTGGGGGAATACACAGAGGAGAACGGCCCGTGTGTGCTGTCACCCCAAAAGGACAATATCCACCAGATAGACGCTGTTGACGGACCCACCGCTTTCCTTGACATCTTATCACCGCCATATGATCCGGATGAAGGGAGAGACTGCCATTATTATAAAGTTTTGCATGCCCATTCAGAGGCTGTAGATAGAACGAGTGAAGCCCAGGAACCGGGTGACCTGTGGCTTGTGGAAATCCCACAGCCTAGTGAATTCTGGTGTGGTGGTGAACCTTACCCAGGGCCTAAAGTGTCCCTCTGAAGGATGTGACTATAAACTGGGTTCTGTTAATCACAGCCTTACGTGAATCAAGAGATTCCATGTTCTTTTCCTTACATGTCAGACTGGCTACCTTATCAAGAATACAGTAGTTTATTTGAAATACCTAGGCACTTATCACAACTGCTGTCTTTAACTTTTAATCGTCTTTTGGCTGTTATTTTCTACGTGTCCATAAATTTCCAATGTGTTGCATGAAGACTGTGTCCAGATTTTGTGTACAGGTTCAACAAAAGAACTAGTCTCTGTTCTTTCTCTTTTGCCTGGATTGACTTTGTTTAGCATGTGATAAATATTTAAGTATGGGGGAAGTCGTGGCCTAATGGTTAGAGAGTCGGACTCGTAGTATTTGCAGCAGGTGTGAGATTTGGTTTGACAATGGCTTCACATATTATATCAGAGCAGGAATCTGCTCAACTTGTTTCCATTGCTATATTGTGTTAATAATGCATTAAAGTATCAACACTGAAATGTTTAGCAACAATCGTGACAAATTGGCCTACATAACACTGGATACTTTTTTTTAACACTTCTGTTAATTATTACAATAAAGCACTTAGTAAGGATGACATGTAAAAAAAAAAAAAAAGCACAGAAAAATTACAAAGACAATTGAAATATGAAGAATATGATGTAAATTTTACTTAAGAAATGAAAGTTCTGTTTTCCCTCAGATTTCTGCTAATAAAAGATGAAATAGAAACTTGTTGTTGTAGTCTTGTTGATTTTTTTTAAATACGTTTTAGAGTTAGAAGCATGTTACAGCCAACATCCACAACAATTCAAAGGTCTTTTATGCTCAGCAAGGCTGATTTTTTTCATAAAATACAGTAAAAACAGCAATATTGTGAAATATAACAATTTCAAATAACAGTTTTCTGTTTTTCCGTATGTTAAAATGTAATTTATTCCAGTGATGGCAAAGCTGAATTTTACTTAGTCTTCGGTGTCACATGATCCTTCAGAGATTATTCTAATATGCTAATTTGGCGTTCAAGAAACATTTCTTATAATTATCAATGTTGAAAACAATTGTACTGTTTAATATTTTGTAATTTTTTGATGAATAGAAGTTCAAAAGAACAGCATTTATTTGAAATCCAAATATTTTGTAACATAATGTCTTTACTGTCAATTTAATGCGTCCTTGCTTAATAAAAGTGTCCATTTCTTTCAAAAAGAATCTTATTACTCTTCTGCACGCCAGCGTATGTTTTACTTGCAACCTTTTCTTAAAGTATTATTTAGCCGCAATCAATAGTTTGTCAAAGGGCGACCTCTAGTGTTATAACGTTGTAATCCCATAATACAGCATTTAATTTCCCTTCCAGTGATTCTCAAAAAATATACCTTGTGGTCATTATCATTTTATTCAAACACATGACAGTAATAATGGCAATAAAAAGACTCACTGTAAACACTATAGAACAACTGCAGTTTGCACAATGCACATGAAATATTCTGTAATAATAAGGACGTTGTCTAGTTACTACAGCAAAACACATTCAACACTTAAATCATAAGCTGCCATCGTACATTTGTGCGCACACAAACTTCCAGGGTTAAATGGGGCAACGACTAACCCAGCAGTCAGAACTTGTTCAACTGTTCGTTCACATCGCTGAACCGCCGGCGCTCGAGCTGTGAGGAGGCGCAGACGCCTTTTTATCTTTCTGTCTCTGGTGGATTTTTGTGTGCCTCCTTCGCTCGTCGCTCCTGGCGAACTTTCTGCCGCAGAAGTCACAGGAGAAGGGCTTCTCGCCCGTGTGTGTGCGTATGTGCGTCGTGAGGTGGTCGCTCCGGCTGAAGCTGCGCATACAGATGCGGCACTGAAACGGCTTGTGGCCGGTGTGGATGCGGACGTGGCGCGTCAGCTCATCCGAGCGCGAAAACCTCCGGTCGCATCCCTCAGCCGGACAGGGGTACGGCCGCTCGTGGACCGGCGTCTTGCACGGTCGGTTCGGGTACTTCCGTGGCCGCAGTATTGGCCTGAATGGGACATTCTGCGGATTGGCGCAGTCTATAGGCGGCCACGGCCCATCTACCGGACAAGCCAGAGTAAAATTTCTTATGGTGTTCAAGGGAGTCAGAGGTGGCGGGACTCTGATAGACTCCAGAGAGCACGAGAATGGCTTGATGTCCTGAAATACAGCCATGTTGTCCCTTTGGCTGTTGCTGGTCTGATACAACCCCCCATAGTCGGGAATGATGGAGAAAAGCGTCCCGTCTATAGTTGACTTTGGGGTTGAGTAGGACGGAGTGGCGTATGTTATGGGGCACGTGGTGGTCGATAGGTAAGCCGAGGGGTCCTGGTAACCATCGGCGCTACAGGTGTATGGGGCTGGGCCTGTGTACATATGATCCATGTTGGCAAGAGTCTGGCCTATTTTGGAGCAGTCTGGAGTGAGGTCTGAGGGAGAGCCCGTGGAGAATGATCCCGGGGAAGGTGGCCTATCTTGCACTCCTGCACTGACAAAGTTGATTATTCCCTCCTGATTCCAACTTCCTTGCGCGTCGATGGAAATTTTTCCTGTGTAGGCGATAGGCGCACTGTGTGGAGAAAACTTGCTCCTGTCTGTCAGTTCAAGGCCCCGTTTTCCCACGCCGAAGCTGTCAGTGCTCAAGCCACCTGTAGAGTAAAAACAAGACGTTTCTATTGAGCAATTCGTTCTTATTGCGTTAGGTGAAGCGTGTATTTCCAGCAAACCGCGTATTCGGCACGTGGTATCTAGGAAAATGTAGTAAGCTATTTGTTTTCAAAAGATAGTAGGCCTATGTAGGTGGCAAAATATATGCGGGCATCTCTCGGTATTCTGGTTGGATCAGTTAGTCGAATACTGAATGTCCTTCCTCTAAATGAACTGTAGAGGTGATATAAATAGCCTATTTAAAATTTGTCATGAAATTTTTACTCCATGAGAGTTTGTTTTGAAATTGTTTAGAAAGTCAGCCTGTGTATGGACACGCGTTGGCTACAAAAAGTATTGAATATTTCCACAGTTGAAAAATACAGTTTAGTGAGCACACTTTCAGCTCTTGTGACAACATGCCCCGACATAAGACTATAGGCTTTTCACCGCAATATACACACAATAAAACACAAACACGTGTAATTAATAAAAACAACGATAAAGTAAAGAGTAACGTGCAAAAAAAATAAAAAAAATCTAACTATTGATTTGGACAACAGAAATTCGAATGAATAAATTGTTAAAACGTAAAAGCACAGGCAACGAGATAACAAGAGTTTATGCTCTGTTGCGTTATGATGTTTATTTGTTTATCCAACAGGATGATTGGAGCTAATTATTCAAATTCACCACAGCTTTAAACTAGTTGTTTAAAACCAACTTATAAGCAAGCAAGCAAACAAACACACAGTACAGGACACACAGGCATGATTTTGCTCAAAAATGTTTGGTTACTAATCTACAGCTCTTCTGAATATTACTTTTATTATTGTAAGCATCCTCGTATTTTCTTACCTCCCGACGCCTCACTGACCTGGTCAGAACAAACCCCCGCATCCCCATGAGAGAAGCCTGATGCGGGGGTCTCCTCCAGAGAGTAGCCGTGTGGCAGACAGCGCATCAAATCATTTAGCGACGCGTTCATTTTATCCCTGGTACTAGCTGTCGCTGTCATTTTGATCCTCGATGTGTTTTTTTGTTTGTTTGTTTTTTAAGAAGTTGAATTTTATTCAGTTGTTCTCAGAGCTTTTAGGATCTAGTTGACGTGCTGTAAATATGTTCACTTCAGTGCTGTCATCATAAACGCGCGCTTCGGTCTGTTTGAGCTCATCAGCTCCCTTCATATGTGCCGCAGCAATAAGTGAAACTTTATGTCGTAATATGCGTTTAAGAAGAGCCTGTGAATGCCCCATGACGTCACTGACCATACAAGGACAGAACAGGACTAAAAAACAAAAAAACAAAACGGGTTGGGCTTTTTTATTACATTTTTTTTTAAAGACAGATCTTTGACTCTGCTTAACTTTAATTTGTTGTGATTAAATTTGTTGTGCATATATTGATATTATATCGAAATAGATTTGTGATCTATGGAAACAATTAGATGTTTTTCATTTTTATAAATTTTTGGTGTATGTTATTATCAGGAATTCCGGTTAGTGCGCATACCATAAATGGAGATTATCCGGTAATCTCAAACACGCCCTTTTTGATTTATATGGGACGCATCCGGGAAACTCGACACGGAAAATAACGAGCCACGCCGAGTTGACGTCCCACAGAGGAACCGTAATAAAACTAAATTCAGGAAAGTGATATTTGAATGTGTTGGAAAGTTATTCTAGTTTCTAGAGAGTTAAGGAAACATATTTATTAATATAGGCTAGAACGTTTCCCCCCCCCCTCGGTAACTAGATCATTGCAGTTAAACATCTTGATTACTGAAAACTGACTCTAGTTATGTTTTCTACACTATAAGACATAAATCCCTAAAAATAACAGAAAACTGCCAGGACATTATCCATTAATTTTACGGACATTTCTGTTATCTCTAAAACACATCACAGTGAAGTGAAAAATTCAAAACACAGGTAAAACACCTGTAAAAACAAAATAAACAAATGCAGAAAATTCCTTCAAATTAATGCAGTACACTGTGCCCTGTTTTTATGGATTTAGAGTGTACCTTGTAGGACTGGCAAACAATTGTAATATTTAACTATATTTTAGACTTTCACAGCATTTTGAAGCATTTTAAACATCTCAAAGTAGTTTTAGGAGCCGTTTAACAAAATATATCAACTAATTGCAGGTGCTAGGCCTGTTAGTTTTCATTTGGTTTGAAATACTCCTAAATATATATTTAGCATACAATATTTATAACATAGCCCTCTATTGTAAGGTCTTATTCTCGTATGTTCTCCGTTAATATGACTGACACATGTAAGGCCGTCCTCGGCTCTTCATCATCTCTCTCGTCACTTTTTGTTTTTCTGCCACCATGTTCTATTTTCATCCATGGCAGCATGAGCAACAGAGCGTTTGCTGTATGTGCGACTGAGGCCTAATTCATAGCCACCCACACACTATGGAACAGCCCCTTCTCCATGGAGTCCTAGCAGAAGTGGAGCCTCTCTGAATAGGTCTGCATCTGCCCTCCTATTACTTCTGTACAGACACCCCCAGCCAGCCTGCCTTCTCACACTCACCCACATGCACAGCACTGCATGCTGACTGAGCTTCTGTGCATGCCAGTATTACACATTACAAACCCAGCTCTTGAGATCTTATTTAATAGATCATAGTCAGAATTCATATGAAAAGATTACCATAAATGTTTGATCTACTGTTGTATGGCAAAATCGTGCTTCCAAACATGAAATCATAACATGTTTATGATTCATTTATAGGTTTTTGCCTGAACATTTTGAAACATCACGCAAAAGTAAATCGAACAGTTTGTAGCAATTGATGCTTTATTACTATAGACTGAAATAATTGTAAGCATACACATTAAAGTTTTTTTTAATAGAGCCTGGAGATTGATTGATCGATCGACCAATCAAAGCATCTATCTATCTATCTATATCTGTCTGTCTGTCTGTCTGTCTATCTATCTATCTATCTGTCTGTCTGTCTGTCTGTCTGTCTGTCTATCTATCTATCTATCTATATCTGTCTGTCTATCTATCTATCTGTCTGTCTGTCTGTCTGTCTGTCTGTCTATCTATCTATATCTGTCTGTCTGTCTGTCTATCTATCTATCTATATCTGTCTGTCCATCTATCCATCTATCTATATCTGTCTTTCTGTCTGTCTATCTACCTATGATCTATTTAATTTTGATTTATTTGTTTATTTATTTATGTTTGTTTCATTTTTAACCTTAGGAATGTTTTGTGGCAGTTTTGTGTGTGTGTGTTTATTTATTTATTTTTAACTTTAGAAAAAATTGTGTCAAAGGTGTTTTTATCTATCTATCTATCTATCTATCATTTGTTTATTTTTAACTTTAGAAACTTTTGTGTCAAAGGTGTATTTATTTATTTATTTATTTACACAAGCTCATGAACTTTTTGTGCCATCTATCTATCTATTTATTCATTTTAACTTTAGAAACTTTTGTGTCAAAAAGTTTATTTATTAATTTATTAACTTCATTGTATGTGTGTACGTGTGTATTTTTAAATGAATTTAAAATAATGTAATATATTTAAATTGTTAGTTTCAGAATTTTTTTGTGCCAAAAGTTTCAGTTCATTCATTCATTCATTCATTCATTCATTCAACTTATTAATCTCATGTACATTTTGTGCCAAAAGGTTCATTATTTATTTATTCACTTACTTTCTTAGAGTAAATAAATAAATAAATAAATCCTGTAGAATTTCTTTGTGCCAAAAAAGGTTCATTATTTTTTTTTGGAGTTGAAAGAAGTTTTTATCCATTGTCCTACTACTAAAGCTGATCAAACTGTTGGTGAGGACCGTTGATTCTAATGACGTCTAATAACTGAAAATTAAGGTCCTCAGTATTAAACACACACTTGCCTTCCTGTCATCTCTGATGGAGCTCTGATAACGTGGCTGATCTGAAAGTGTCATCACCACATCAGCTCTTCTGCATCCTCCAGCAGTCAGTCTGTGTGATTTTAACAGCAGCCTGCTGTCATTCAGAGAATCAGATGTTTGCTGTCAGTGAGCACCTGTTCAAAATCTCTTGCCTTCTATATCTGAGAAGCGCATTTTGTTGGACAGCTCAGTCTGTTATTATGATTTGTGAGTTCAGGTGTCTTGTCAAATGAATAGCATTTTTCTCACAAAAGCCAAACATCTATTCATTCTCAGAATTGTCGGGGGCAGCACAAATGTTTGCTTCCTTTGTCTTACGCCTACAGCCACAAAAATTTCTCGTCATTGTGTCAGTGCTGCTATTCACCAGAAAAAGTTAATTGCAGCTGTGGAAGACACAATACTTATATAACTCACAAGACAACCAGTTATAGCAGAAATGTGAACAAAAATGATACTGAAATTAATAAAATAACTGATAAAACTGCTAATGATAATGTGTGGAGAAAAAAAAAGAAAATAAAACACTTATTACCATCTCAGCCATTCATCAACCAAGAAAATGGATAATTATGTTAAATATTAAATGATATATTTTTTAAATAAAGTGAATTCTTCATAGCAGATGGTAGATTATTTCGGCGGGTTGGTTAGTACCCCCCTCCCTTTGTGCCCCTCTTATGCCCTCTGTGCCCTGCACGCCCACGCAGCGCCATGTTGGGATGGGTTCACAGCCCATTTTGTTTGCGTTGGCTTTGGTGTTGCGTGGGGGTTTGTTGACCCTTGCACACGACGATTAATCAAACGTCACTCTGTGATTTCTCCAAAACTCATTATTCTTTTTTTATATAACACAACACGCCTCTGTTAAATGCAGTTTTTTGATAAATCATCCCTTTAGGCCTATACGCACTTCCATCTGAATCTTTTTTACTTCTTTAATCTAGTCAAAAAAATTCATTTGAAGTTTTGATAACTGTTAATTTACATTTTCAGTTGTTTTATTCACAAAGAAACAGACACTTAATTTTCTTACATTTGAAAACAACCAAAGTGTTTGGAGTTGGTCAGATTTTGCAGGGAAAAAAAACAGTATGTGAAATATTATTTCTATTTAAAATAACTTTTTTTCTATTTTATACATTTTAAAATGTAATTTATTTATGTGATGCAAAGCTGAATTTTCAGCATCATTACTCCAGTCTTCAGTCACACGATCTTTCAGAAATCATTCTAATATGCTGATTTGCTGCTCAAGAAACATTGATTATTATTATCAATGTTGAAAACAGTTGTGCAGCTTAATCTTTTTGAAGAAACCATGATGTATATATTTTTTTAGGATTCTTCTGATGAACGGAAAGTTCAAAAGAACAGCTTTTATTAGAAATAGAAATATACTGTAATATTATAAATGTCTTTGATCATTCTAGCTGAATAAAACAAGTCATTCATTTAAAAAAAAAAAAGTGGTGACCCCAAACTTTTGAACATGTATCCTTTAGGAAAAATAAGGAATTCCAAATTGTTTTTCTCTCAGTCTTAACTCATACACTCCTTCAAAACATTACACAATTCAACTGAGACTTGAATACTTACCATTCTTGACGGCTGCATTCTGCTGAACGTGTGCTTGGTTTTCATGACCAGCGAAGAGCTTTTCTCTTGTCCGGGGTCTTCACGGCTTTCTTCTGCTGTTCGCCCAAACACAACTAACACTGATCAGATATAGTCCTTTACTTCTCTAAGATGCTTTTCTATTCATTCAGAAACAACCAAAAACTGGATAATGCACTTGTTCCCACCTCCAAACGCCCTCACAATTGCCGCTGGAATGGTAATGAGTGAGATTTGGGAGGCCAGCAGATTGGGCCAGAGAGCGTCTCTTTGAGTCGGGAGGGGGGCGCCGTAGGTGTGAGGGTTTGGTTTAAGCGTGCTGCTCTTAACAGCTGACCCTCTAGTGATGGGCTCCAGAGCAACAGCAGAACAGGTTTTGGAGGTTTGTATTTGATTAGCCAGTAAAGTTTACTTTATGGAAATAGAACGTTAGGGGAACGTTTTGTGTTTGCTGGGAAAACCCAGATAACTACAACATTGTCTTACTTTTCAGTTTTTCACTTTTTGATACTTTTGATGTTAAACGCCTGACAGGAGAGCTTTAAAGACCTCGGTGTGTCTCTTTCTTTCCCATTGGACATCTTTAATAGTCAAGACTGGGGAGGGTTAAAGTTTTGAGAATTGATCATTGAAAAAAAAAAGAAAAGCCTTAAAGGGGTCATATGATGCTATTTTAAAGATCATTATTTTGTGTATTTGGTGTAACAGAATATGTTGACATGCTTATTCAAAATCCAAAAGTTATTCTAATCTGTTCACTTTGATTTACTCACCTGCATTTTTATTTCATTCTCAGTTCTCATGCTCTATAGTAAGTGCAGTTTGTGTAGGCATAACATTGCCAGAGCAGAACATTACACAAATGGTTTAACTGCAGGCTGGTCATTAAGATTTTGGCTGATGTTTCAGAGCTTGAGATGATACAGCAACTAAATTACTGTTTAATCCACTGCCAGAGAACAAGGGACAGTCTGTAATTGACAATTAGGAAATTAAGCAGTACATGTATTATTTGTCTCACGTTAAACTGTGCTAATGTCACTACTATACCAGAATCATTAGTTGTTTATATATTAAAGCAATAAGCCCCAAGAAGCCATGGTTTAGAGTGAATTTATAACAGCTAAGGCGCGAAGCGGAGTGCCTAAAACCCCCTTAGCTGTTATAAATTCACTGTAAACCACGGCTTCACGGAGCTTATTGCTTTTATAAAACGGTTATTCCATATACGTAGTAAGATTTCACAGAATAAAACAGCAAGTCAAGTGTAATGATGTTAATAAAAACCGTATTCTTCCGCCAAACAATGTAGTTCCTCAGAAACAGTCGTGGTTCCAACAAAGTGGTTGCCGAGCAACACACAAACGTAAACAAAGGTGTATGTTCAGCTTCGAACGCGGCTCAACCAATCAGAATCAAGGACCGGAACTATCCGTTTTATATATATATAGTTTTAACATATTCAAAGCAGATATAAGCATACAATAATAACCCAAGGCAAGTATTTCTGGATAAGAAGCTCCAGTTTTTTTTTCCACAGGGATCAGTGAACCCCCATCACACAAAATTCCCCATGCGTAGGAGGAAAGAGCAGGAAGAGCAGGAAGATAGCGCCTATAGTTTGATGGTATTGCTCATGTCATCAGCAAGAAACAAAGACAGCAAACAGAGCAAACAGCAGGATGAGGAGCGTGGATCATTAGATGGAAAATCAACACTCAAATACCACTGTCGCTCTCATTGTCCATGACTTTGTCTGTATGCCGTTAATCTGTGTGAAAGTGGGGTGTTATTTGAATATCATGACGGAACTTTGATGTCGTTAATGTTCTGGCTCATTTCAGATGTTCAGCCGTGTCCTGTTCAGTCAGCAGATATTGCTCAGCGTTCCTCAAATGATTCTTTTGAACGGTCAGAGACAAAACATCCACCCCCAATGTGCACATGCCGGAGTACACGTTCGATAAAATCGAGCAATCCGAGTACAGCCTCTAAATTACGATATCAGTTGAAAAGAGGCTAAAAAGAAAATACACGCTCATGCAGTGCTCATTTTCTTAGTTATTAAACTATAAATTATTTATTGTCTTCAACAGTAAAACGTTGCATTATTTCAACTTTGTCACAGTATGTTTGAAATTCAGGCTGAATAGATCTTTTTTTTTTTTTTGGTAATTTGTGCCTAGAAAACGCTGTAAACAATCGCATTTTCCCTCGGTTACAGCCAGGGATAGTTCACCCAAAAATGAAAATTCTGTCATCGTGTATTCAAACCAAACCAAAGATATTTTGAAGAATGTTGGTAACCAAACAGTTGACGGTAGCCACTGACTTGCATAGAATTTTTTTTGTTTCTCAAGATACTGTGGAAGTCAATGGCTACCAGCAACTATTTGGTTACCAACATTCTTCAAAATATCTTCTATTGTGTTCAACAGCTGAAAGAAACTCGTAGCACTTTAAAGAGAGTTATATCTGTCAGATAATGTGACTTTATCTGCAATACATGTGACGGAGAGAATTGTAATGCACTGCAGCTCATCTAAAAATCAAGCATGTTTTCTCATCACTATGTGATAAGAGATTGATGCTGGGTCTGTGTTGTCCAGCAGATGGCGTCATACACTGTGAAGTCACACTTCCCTTCTCGAGCACGTGTCAGTGTTCAGTCGCTGCTGCTGTTTGGCGGGAACCAACGCTGTGAAATCTCTCAGACTGCTGCTGCTGGGTGAAATAGAAATGGAAGTAATGGACAGCCCTCAAAATCGTGTAAGTGATTTATTTTTTTTAATCACAGTATATCAATATAAAATGTTCTGGCAACGTGTAGTTACTGGAGCTGATTCAGGTTAATACACGTTTTTCTGTTGTGGCTTTGTGTATTTAAAGTTTTAAATATACAAAATAGGCCCCACCATATGCAATGGTAATATGTTACTTCCCTTATGTCAAAAGCTTATTTAGGAATAAAATAAATAAATATGCAAAAAAGTGAAGACTGACAAATATTTGTCATAAATCATGACTGGCTTGCAGTATTTTCTCTTTTAGAGTTATGATGAAATGTAATAACTGCCATCTGCTATTTTGGACTTAATTATTTAAATACTGTAACAGAATTTCCCCAAAAACCACGATGATTGTCTCTTCTACGGGTCCATCATTACGGCCGAAAGGCAGATCAGTTGGTGGCAAAAGAAATATTTGAGGCAATTTTGTGCCACGGTAAAGCAGCAGGTAAAGCAATGAAGCCTCTTTGTTCTCCCTCCTCAGAGCAACCACACATAAAGAATTGTGATAGCATTATGAGAAATGAAGGAGTGAACGAGTCTGTATTTGTCTCTCTCTGCTCAGAGCTGTTAAAAGAGGCCTGGTCAATGACACAGAGTGAACAGGTAAGACAGGTGTGACTCCATTCCAGCAGTCTGGCATGTCTGCCTTTGAGTAGTGTATATTTTAACATTCAAATACAAAATAAAAGTGTTTTTAAAAGTATGGTAATAGTTGAAAATGTCACAAAAATCTCAACCATTTACATTTTTTTTTTTTTAATGCGATTTCAAGTTTTCCTTTCTCTTTGAAGTGTTACAAGCTCTTGGTGCATAAAGAAGATCTGTAAAGTTGCAAAGACTAAAGTCTCAGCAGAACATTACACAAATGGTTTAACTGCAGGCTGGTCATTAAGATTTTGGCTGATGTTTCAGAGCTTGAGATGATACAGCAACTAAATTACTGTTTAATCCACTGCCAGAGAACAAGGGACAGTCTGTAATTGACAATTAGGAAATTAAGCAGTACATGTATTATTTGTCTCACGTTAAACTGTGCTAATGTCACTACTATACCAGAATCATTAGTTGTTTATATATTAAAGCAATAAGCCCCAAGAAGCCATGGTTTAGAGTGAATTTATAACAGCTAAGGCGCGAAGCGGAGTGCCTAAAACCCCCTTAGCTGTTATAAATTCACTGTAAACCACGGCTTCACGGAGCTTATTGCTTTTATAAAACGGTTATTCCATATACGTAGTAAGATTTCACAGAATAAAACAGCAAGTCAAGTGTAATGATGTTAATAAAAACCGTATTCTTCCGCCAAACAATGTAGTTCCTCAGAAACAGTCGTGGTTCCAACAAAGTGGTTGCCGAGCAACACACAGAAGTAAACAAAGGTGTATGTTTGTAGTGTAATTTAGAACAGCTTCGAACGCGGCTCAACCAATCAGAATCAAGGACCGGAACTATCCGTTTTATATATATATAGTTTTAACATATTCAAAGCAGATATAAGCATACAATAATAACCCAAGGCAAGTATTTCTGGATAAGAAGCTCCAGTTTTTTTTTCCACAGGGATCAGTGAACCCCCATCACACAAAATTCCCCATGCGTAGGAGGAAAGAGCAGGAAGATGGATGACCAAGCGCCTATAGTTTGATGGTATTGCTCATGTCATCAGCAAGAAACAAAGACAGCAAACAGCAGCACGGAGAGGATGAGGAGCGTGGATCATTAGATGGAAAATCAACACTCAAATACCACTGTCGCTCTCATTGTCCATGACTTTGTCTGTATGCCGTTAATCTGTGTGAAAGTGGGGTGTTATTTGAATATCATGACGGAACTTTGATGTCGTTAATGTTCTGGCTCATTTCAGATGTTCAGCCGTGTCCTGTTCAGTCAGCAGATATTGCTCAGCGTTCCTCAAATGATTCTTTTGAACGGTCAGAGACAAAACATCCACCCCCAATGTGCACATGCCGGAGTACACGTTCGATAAAATCGAGCAATCCGAGTACAGCCTCTAAATTACGATATCAGTTGAAAAGAGGCTAAAAAGAAAATACACGCTCATGCAGTGCTCATTTTCTTAGTTATTAAACTATAAATTATTTATTGTCTTCAACAGTAAAACGTTGCATTATTTCAACTTTGTCACAGTATGTTTGAAATTCAGGCTGAATAGATCTTTTTTTTTTTTTTGGTAATTTGTGCCTAGAAAACGCTGTAAACAATCGCATTTTCCCTCGGTTACAGCCAGGGATAGTTCACCCAAAAATGAAAATTCTGTCATCGTGTATTCAAACCAAACCAAAGATATTTTGAAGAATGTTGGTAACCAAACAGTTGACGGTAGCCACTGACTTGCATAGAATTTTTTTTGTTTCTCAAGATACTGTGGAAGTCAATGGCTACCAGCAACTATTTGGTTACCAACATTCTTCAAAATATCTTCTATTGTGTTCAACAGCTGAAAGAAACTCGTAGCACTTTAAAGAGAGTTATATCTGTCAGATAATGTGACTTTATCTGCAATACATGTGACGGAGAGAATTGTAATGCACTGCAGCTCATCTAAAAATCAAGCATGTTTTCTCATCACTATGTGATAAGAGATTGATGCTGGGTCTGTGTTGTCCAGCAGATGGCGTCATACACTGTGAAGTCACACTTCCCTTCTCGAGCACGTGTCAGTGTTCAGTCGCTGCTGCTGTTTGGCGGGAACCAACGCTGTGAAATCTCTCAGACTGCTGCTGCTGGGTGAAATAGAAATGGAAGTAATGGACAGCCCTCAAAATCGTGTAAGTGATTTATTTTTTTTAATCACAGTATATCAATATAAAATGTTCTGGCAACGTGTAGTTACTGGAGCTGATTCAGGTTAATACACGTTTTTCTGTTGTGGCTTTGTGTATTTAAAGTTTTAAATATACAAAATAGGCCCCACCATATGCAATGGTAATATGTTACTTCCCTTATGTCAAAAGCTTATTTAGGAATAAAATAAATAAATATGCAAAAAAGTGAAGACTGACAAATATTTGTCATAAATCATGACTGGCTTGCAGTATTTTCTCTTTTAGAGTTATGATGAAATGTAATAACTGCCATCTGCTATTTTGGACTTAATTATTTAAATACTGTAACAGAATTTCCCCAAAAACCACGATGATTGTCTCTTCTACGGGTCCATCATTACGGCCGAAAGGCAGATCAGTTGGTGGCAAAAGAAATATTTGAGGCAATTTTGTGCCACGGTAAAGCAGCAGGTAAAGCAATGAAGCCTCTTTGTTCTCCCTCCTCAGAGCAACCACACATAAAGAATTGTGATAGCATTATGAGAAATGAAGGAGTGAACGAGTCTGTATTTGTCTCTCTCTGCTCAGAGCTGTTAAAAGAGGCCTGGTCAATGACACAGAGTGAACAGGTAAGACAGGTGTGACTCCATTCCAGCAGTCTGGCATGTCTGCCTTTGAGTAGTGTATATTTTAACATTCAAATACAAAATAAAAGTGTTTTTAAAAGTATGGTAATAGTTGAAAATGTCACAAAAATCTCAACCATTTACATTTTTTTTTTTTTAATGCGATTTCAAGTTTTCCTTTCTCTTTGAAGTGTTACAAGCTCTTGGTGCATAAAGAAGATCTGTAAAGTTGCAAAGACTAAAGTCTCAAATCCAAAGAGATATTCTTTATAAAAGTTAAGAGTCAGCCACGCCTACCTAAAACGCCTCGTTCTAACACGCCCCCACATACCTACATCACTATGTGGAAATATTAGCATAATGCAGCCCAAATATGCACGCAAAGAAAGAAGGTGTGGTTTCAGGAACAGCAGTGTTGATGCAGCCATGTCAGGGAGAAGCTGTGTTTCAGTGCGAAAGCAAAAGCACTTTATTTGGCCTTCCGGAAGTAGATGCTGACTCAAAGACTGTAAGTACGTTTTTTATATTTAAAGAGTTTTTATATTTTATATATTTAAAGCGAGTTTTTTGGGCAGTGTAGGGCTTGTTGTTTGTCATTTCTCCGATCACAACGATCACAAAGGTTTTATGTTTACGCGGCACGGCGCGAAGCAACGCAATGCGTAAAAAGACAGTATAAGTAGTATAAGTCCATAATTATGTCCCCACTGGATGCAACGAATGCCTCGTTTATAATGGGTTTTCATGTTTTTGAATCATCGCTCCGGCCGGACAGGGCATCATCACAGTATGGTCAAAGTTTGACTGTGGAGGATCTGTATAAGGCAGAGATTGGCATAATTCGTTTCAGTCAACAGGAACAATTTCAAGAGGAAATTGCTGAGCTCAAGGAGGGAAGTACTGATGTTAAAAGAAACAGTTCTGTCTATAGTTTGGATCCTATGTTGCATGATGGACTGCTGCTAGTGGGAGGAAGACTTGGTAAGTCAGCTATGCCAAGTGAAAGGAAACATCCCATCTTGTTATCGAAGGATCAGCATGTGTCACATCTCATACTTCGAGACATTCATGAACAATTGGGTCATGGTGGCAGAAATCAAATGGTTTCCAAGCTCCGGTGCAAGTACTGGATTACAAATGCCAACTCTGTTGCAAGAAAGATCATCTCCAAGTGTGTCATCTGTAGACGTTATAAGGGAAAGTTGGGTGAACAGAAGATGGCAGACCTTCCAGTAGAAAGGATCACCCCTGATTTTCCACCTTTTACTAATGTAGGAGTGGATTTTTTTGGCCCCATCGAAGTGAAAAGGGGGCGGAGTAAAGTGAAACGCTATGGAGTGATTTTTACTTGTATGGCAAGTAGAGCTGTCCATTTGGAAATGGCATACTCACTCGATACGGATTCGTGCATCAATGCCTTGCGTAGGTTTGTCTGTCGTCGTGGACAGGTCTCTCACATGAGGTCTGATAATGGGACGAATTTCATCGGTACTGAGCGGGAGCTAAGAGAGGCACTCATTGCAATAAACAATGAAAAGATTCAAAGGGCCCTACTGCAGAAGGGAGTTCATTGGAATTTTAATCCTCCTTCAAGTCCTCATTATGGAGGAGTATGGGAACGTATAATTCGAATGGTGAAACAAATTCTTTGTGCAGTCCTTCGACAACAAACACTGGATGACGAAGCACTGCAAACTGTCTTGTGTGAAGCAGAAGCAATTTTGAACGATCGACCCATCTCTAAACTGTCCAATGATCCTAATGATTTGGAAGCTCTTACACCAAATCACCTTCTGCTTATGAAAGGAAATCCTGCGTTGCCGCCTGGTTTATTTGAAAGGTCTGATTTGTATGCCAAAAGGAGATGGAGACAAGTGCAATACATTTCGGATCTCTTCTGGAAAAGATGGGTACGTGAATATCTACTCTTGTTGCAAGAGCGACAAAAATGGAACAAAGAACGTAGAAATATTACCCTTGGAGACATCGTGATGATTGCTGATTCTACAGCACCACGTGGCTCATGGCTTCTTGGAAGAGTTTTGGAGACTTACCCAGACAATAGAGGTTTAGTTCGTTCAGTAAAAGTTCGAACCAAATGTAACAACTTGGAACGTCCAATTAATAAGCTTTGCCTTCTATTAGAAGCAACAGCCTAAATATGGCATACTGTAGTCTAATAGGTGTTGGAAATTTACTGTCTTGTGTTATATACCCTTGGTACAAATTTTGAATTGGTATGTTAGGCTCCATTTTGTATGAATGTGTAATTGTTATGTCATTATGCCATAATCAATTAAGGGGCCGGTGTGTTGGAGCCATTTATTGTAAAGTTTTACTTGGCCACTGGGTGGCACTGTGACACAGTATAATTGTAACACCGGTGTAAGAGCCAGGTGTGTGCGTTGGTAATTGGGAAGCACACAGTTTTTGACCGCACGGCAGAGTAGCGTGCAAGATGAACTATGATCTTATGCTGTGTCTTCAAGGTATGGACTTGGATTGTACATGTTAATGAACAAGGAACACTCATAGCAAGTTGTTTTGGAACAATTGTTATTGGAGCACAAATAAAGAAAGACATTTGTTTAGCATCTATTTCCGTTTGCACGGACTCTGTTTGTACGCGTTCTAGAACTTGCTCACTCATATTATCAACGGCAGCGGCTTATTGGAAAGCCAATACACACATAAACATCACCAAATGTGACAAAATAATTTTACTATTAATAATAATTTTTTTTTATAAAATCTCATTTTCAATAGTTTGGAGTCTGTAAGATTATTATTCTTATTAATTTTTTACATTTAAAAAAAAAGTGTGTTTAAAAGAGGTCTCTTCTGCTCACCAAGGCTGCATTTATTTGACCAAAAACACAGTAAAAACAGTACTATTGTGGAATATTATTACAATTTAAAATGACTGTTGTCCGTTTCAGTACGTTTTAAAATGTAATTTATTCCTGTGATCAAAGCTGAATTTTCAGCATTATTACTCGTCTTCAGTATCACATAATCCTTCATAAATCACTCTAATATGCTGATTTGATGCTTAAGAAACATTTCTTATTAATATCAATGTTGAAAACAGTTGTGCTGCTTAATGTTTTTGTGGAAACCCTGAAACATTTTTTTTCCAGTATTCTTTGATGAATATAAAAAGTCCAAAAGAAAAGCATTTATTTATGTATGTATGTATTTATTGTAATCATGTAAAAGCATTTACTGTCACTTTACTGTTACAATGTAATGAGTCTTTGCTGAATAAAAAAACGGTTCTTAAACATTTAAGAGCTTCCTGGTACAAATACGTGATGTACAGGTGTAAAAGTGACCACAGCAACAATCTGTATCTTAACCAAAAATGTTGCTTTTTCAGTGCTTCAAGAGGATCCATTTATTTATTTAGTTATTCACTGCTTTGCAAAGTGGATTTTGTCCATTTGTTATAATACAATATAACAAATAACCACGCAATCACTTGCAATTGTTCTATTTAAATTGCTTTTGTTAATAAGTATATATCAACATCATATCAACATAACATGAAAAGACTAAATGGAGAAAAAGAAAAAAAATTCTAAAATCACATTTGTGTTTGTCAATTTTTAAATTAATCTGAACAGTCAGATTATACATAAAATCTGCAGGCAGTTGCCATCGTCTTTAAGGTTATTGCCTACAGTAATGTACCTCTCCTGAATTAGTACTGTACAAAAGGTACAAAATGGTATTTTTACACAGAAGCCATCACTGACCTGTGCTCGTGGAGAACAAACGGTTGCTGGAGGAACATGAGAAACTGAAGGCAGAGAATGCTTGTCTGAAGAGAGACCTGTATGAGGAGCATCAGAGCCTTCCGGCTTCTCTGGATCAACCTTCACACCTCCAGCAGGACTTCCAGCAAATGACCGCCAGACCTGCATCCACCTACAGCACCACTCAAAAGATTGGATGATTACGATTTTTTTGTCTCTTTATGCTCACCGAGGCTGTATTTGTTTGATCAAAAATACAGTAAAAGTAATATTGTGAAATGTTATTACAATTTTAAATAACTTTGCAAAGCCGAACTTGGTTAGCCTTAACTTTTGGGCGGTGTCATATTTTCCACAAAAATATTAAGCAGCAAAATCTATTTTCAACATTGATAATAAGAACCGTTTCTTGAGCAGAAAATCAGCATAACGGAATGATTTCTGAAAGATCATGTGATTTAGCTTTGCATTCACAGGAGTAAATGACATCTTTAAATATATTAAAACACAACAGTTCTTTTAAATTGTAAAAATCTTTCACAATATTAGTTGTATTTGTCTTTACAAATATGTGCAGCCTTGGTGAACAGAAGCAACTTTTCAAACTTATTCCAACTTGTTTACACTGTAGTTTGGGCTGTTTCTATTGAGTCAAAGTTGACCCAATTTATTTACTTTTTAAATACATTTTCCTAGACTTATTGAACACTCATTAATAATAATAATAATGAATAAATTAGAAAAACCTTTTACTCTTTGAATTTATCCGATTCACTCCAAAATACATCACAGAAGTAAAATGTGGTACTAATGCTTTTAGCATTGATATGTCTCAGAGTTAAGCAGCATTTGTCTATAACCCACATTTACACTTTATAAAAGTGAACGTGCAAGTGAGGGGAGTCGAGTGAAATGCACTTTCGGATGTTTTTTTTTTTTTACATGAACAATGGGTAGTACAGTCTCATTAACACAAAGATTAACACACCCGCAGAACACTGATACTTTTGCATCGTTTTGTTAAAGCTTGAATCTGGTTACTATTCACTTCCATTATATTGACAATATTCAGGCAGTTTTCTCTTAATTTCTCCTTTTGTGGTCTGAAAAAATAAATGCCATACAGCATTAGAACACCACCAGGGTAAGTAAAAAAAAAAAAAAAAAAAAGACTTAAGTTTCAATTTTGAGTGAACTATCCCTTTAAATAAAAACCTAGAAACCAGTAATTTTTTGGATATGAATTCATCACATAAACGGTCATTACCGGTTTTGATTATTCCATTTTTAATGGAAAATGTAAAACATCTCTTTAACTTCAATGTACACCACATACAGCAAATAAAGCACACCATGTTATAGAAAATCATAATTAATATATATTTATATATGTATATTCTGCTATTTACATTACATTTCAGCTGAAAATTTCACAAAAGATCTTTTTTTTTTTAAACAAACAGAATAAACTGCTATTTCTTTAATATTCTCCCTCTGCACAGTGAATATTTGCCAAACTGTAAATAATTTAATGTTGCTTAAACATAATAAAACCTGTCGGTTTGGCAGCTGCTGATGTGATGGAGTGCTGCTATGATTGTGTTGGAATCGCTGCTCTCTCCAACTGTTAAAAACACAGCATGACATCAAAATGAACACTTTGCAGTGCAAAAACATGTCATGAATCTTTATCGCCTTTGGAAAAACATGTATTTGCTTTCTAATGGTTCTCCATGGCCTTCTGCATGTGCGGCAAGTAGAAGCGATGGGCTTTGAAGTTCATTGCACCTGTTTGGAGAGCACAGTGTACTACTTTTTATCTCTGTGTTTGTCGTACCTCCACCCCTTACTTCGCTTCCTGTCCATGCAGGAAAACACAATGGGGAAGTTCAAACAGAATAAAATCAAAGAGAAGACAGTGACATCACAGAGGAAGTTACAGAACCTTGCAGGGTGTCCCATTTTGTTGGAATCAAGTCTAAGAACAGAGGTTTCTTCCTGGAGAATCTTGGGATTGTCTTTATGCTCCGAGGGTTTGAACAGAGGAGGAGGAGGTGCATTGTCAGGACTCCTCCTGTGTGACATCGTCTGTGTTCTTCTCCTTCAAATGGTTCCTCAATGTGGCTACAGCAT
This sequence comes from Sinocyclocheilus rhinocerous, assembly GCF_001515625.1. Taxonomy (NCBI): domain Eukaryota; kingdom Metazoa; phylum Chordata; class Actinopteri; order Cypriniformes; family Cyprinidae; genus Sinocyclocheilus; species Sinocyclocheilus rhinocerous. The sequence continues at coordinate 446,211 of NW_015627629.1, forward strand.
CTTTCACAGAGTGATAAAAGATGTTCTTCACCTGAACAATAAAGAGGAATGAAAAGAAATTGTGCAATCAGATTCTGCATACAGATTTGCCTCATGCCTAATTACAATTGCCTAAAAACAATAAAAAAAATTATCAACTTAAAGGAATATAAAAGTGCAATAGCAATTTTGGCTACATCATGCCTCTTATTACTAAAGGCTGGAATACACTATACAAATTTTAAAATCTTAACAGATTTTTAAACACTAGGCATCATACACTTGCCGACTTTATAAATGGTTACAGAGGAAAAACTGGACATTATACACTAAACGACTGAGGATCACACACTACCAGACGTTCAAATTGTCACAATAAGTGTTCTAAAATCAGTGCAAATTGTCAAACATATTTAATATCCTCTGACTGGATGGAATCATAGTCTGAAGCTAGAAAATCAAAGTCTGTGTCCATCATACACTATGCAATTTTCTGTAAAACGGTCAACTCCAATTGACTTGCATTGACTCCACCAGACTGTAAATTGGGGCAAAAGTCTCTCAAGACAGAATTAGAGAGAATAAAGTGAAAATGCTGTGAGGCACAATGCCACACAACAAATCAGAAAGTAATCTTATGTGAAGCATGATTTTGGACCAATGAGATTTCATTGTGGGTAGGGTTACCAGCATGATGCAGCAGAAATGGAAACTAAATGATCAACAAAATAGGTCACAGTAGCCAGATGGAGGTACCTGGAGTTTGTCTTCATAGTTCACTTGGTCTTTGAGAGGGCGGAGCTCTTGGGTTAGATAATAGGAGTTGTGCGCATGTTCAGGAGACACGAAGTCCACATTCACTTGGATGCAACTGTGCAGATTCATCACCTTAAAACACACAGCATGTATAAATACTGAATACTGAACTTCTGGTGGAGTGACAGCTTTAAGAAACCAGTCATCCTTCCCAAGAGTCCAGGACACATTGCTTTAGGAGGATGTAGCTGGTAATGCGAGTGTGGAAATGTACCTGGTGCAGGGCTCCGGCAGGGATGATAACAGCATCTCCATGGAACTGGAGGAGTGTGCGGCTCTCTATGCCATATTCATCCTGTAGCCTCTGCCTTAGCCTGGGGCTCAGATACCAGCCGCCTTCACGCAGGGAGTCAGCATCACTGTCCCACTCTGAGTCTGAGTCTGCCTCTGGATCCACTTCAGCCTGATGCTCAGCAGCAACCTGCAAACGCACACACACTGAAGCATGAATATCATATTCTAATTTATTTGGGGGGGAGGAGTGCCTATTAAAACAGCAATACGTGTTTAGTGGACTAATTTCATCTAGATGTAATATAAAGCTATGTTGGCTTCAAAGCAATGAAAGCTAATGGATGGTTTTAGGAGCATAAACGGAGAACAAAGGGCCCAAGACTGAGCCTTGTGGCACACCATACCGAACCAGCGTTATATCAGACAACTCATCCCTTACTAGCAAGTAAATAAGCTCATAAGCTTTACATGATCAAGTAGTGTAGTACCTTTTGTAGAAACTCCTGGATCTTTTGTAGGTCTTTACTCATGTAGATGTGCCACAGAGCACCTGGCGTCTCATTAGGGTCTTTCAGTCGTTTCTTTACACTCTCATCCTGAACTTCTCCTTCCAAGAGCTTTAATACCCCTATTATAAAGGGTTTGACAGCCAAATTAATGCAATCTTACACACAAATTATTGCTCACAATATTCCATAAAAGTTCTTATGGTGGCATTTTAAAGGACACCAATAAATGTTTTATTTGAGCAATTTCCAAGACTTTAATCACGCAAGTATACTGCTCTAAGCCCAAGTGGCAAATCTCAAACCTAGTAAACAAAAACATTTTTATTTTCATTAATCAACATTCAAATAACTTTAAAAGAGGCATTATGGCAGCAATGATCTCATAAGAAGTCAAGGAATGATTTTGCACTGATGTGCAACTATTGACAGGGTCATACAATTTTTTTAAATCCATATACAAGATGTTTTTGCATGCAGATCCACCTCCCTTACAAAGCAATTCATTGTACTGTTAAATAATGTAATGTATATGCAAACCTACTAAGGCAAAATAAATATTTTAGAGGAAAAAATCAGTGGCACAATCTCATGTTTTTGTACATGTACCTGCTTTGGATGGGGCTCCGTTTCCTTTGGCCACCCCAACATATACCAGAATACTCATGGTGTCTGAGATTTCAACATGTAGATTACTGGTCCCGAAGTCTTGTGCTGGACATTTTGTTACACCTGAACAAACACAGGAACATAAGGTCAATTGCATAACAAAGAACACAACAGCCCTGTCAGTGAGTACAGGAAAGAAAGAATACCGTGGGCGCAGCAGAGGCGAGGACCAAGGTCGGGTCGAATGAAGAAGGAGGGCAGATGCGAGGCCAGGTTCAGATGAGCCTCAGGGTCTGTGTACTGTGGTACCGGCAAAGACTTCATCACATCATGATATCTGAGGTGGGTGAAAGCATTACATTATCAAATTCCTTTGTCTCAAAAATATCAGAAAAACCTCAGTACACACCAAGATATGCTATTAAAGCAATGTGATTTTTAAAATTATTATTTTTTTAAATATTATAGAATTATTATTACTTATGAGTACAATTCTGTTTATTTTATAATTGTGTAATTTAAGGTGACTTGATGGTTTAATAAAAAATTTTGAGAACTCGTTTACAGTGAATTCTTTTATTTTTGTGATTTTAATTCCATTTCTTTGTTGTTCAAATCAAGAAATAATGTAGAATCTGATGGACCTGTGTGCAAAATAAAAAAGCAACCCTGCATTTTTCATTCATTTGAAGACTGACAAGTCATTTAACATTAGAAATCTATTTCTTTATGGAGAAATGCATGTGTTTTTGTTTCTGGAACTTGTTGCACTCTTTTACTGCATGCCTGAGTTCCAAGCTTGAGAAGAGGTTTATTCAAATAGTGGTGAAAGTATATTCAAATCGAGGAAGCATTAGCAGTACAAAGTGGTATTCTATGCAAATTCTAGTGAGGTCTGAAAGACAACATATGCTTCAAATTTTTCCAAGGGCAGCAGTACCTGGCAGGCATGAGGGCCAAAAACTCCTCCCCTGATGGCCAGTCTTTCAGTCTGTACACCACTGGCTCCCCTTTATCAGATTTAGGTCTCTCTGTGGGTTACATACACAACAATGCAAATACAATTTAGTGCACAGAGTCAAATAACAAAATCATATTAAGCAAATTAGAATAGAATGATAAGTACAGAAATGCTGGACTCACTTGACACATCTTCAAATCCATCCCAGAACTCCTTGACCTTGGAGTTTGTGACGCTCCCATCTCTGCAATTGTAGAGGTCACTATGAAGGCTGGAAAACTCACGGCTGAAGTGCTCAGGCTTCCACAGATTAGCCTTCAAACTCTTGTGCAATCCGGACACCAGCACTGGCTAAAGAGACATTGCACCAACTACAGCTTCAGAATCATACAATATGAAGTTTCTTTTTACATTTAAATTGTAAATAAAATGTTTTCATACAAGAAGCCATTCCTAATGTCTTTGTTTCAAATAATCAAAATCAATGGTTACTTTTAAGTAATTAAATCCCAAGAGGTTTCATCCTATGTCAATCCTATTTTTTTTTTTTTACAGAAACTAAAACTAATTCAGTTTAACTTCCCTTGACAGTATAATTTCCTTTTCACTCAGTACCTATAGAGATATAGTTAATACTCCACTAGCGTGAAAAATACAAACCTGCTCTTGTGTCCAGTTCTCTCTGAACAGTCTTTGGTTGCCTTGGTGACGGTGATCTTTGAGCCAAAGCAGCCGGTGGTTTCCTAGCCAATCATGAGGGACTACAGTGTGGGGATCAGCCAATGGGCTTTCATCAAGCATCACCCCCTCTGGCTGCTGCCCCACCTCCCCCTCTGGCAGCGAATCCTGATTCAGCCCCACCCTGGCCATCTTTGTAGCGGGAATCTTATTTTCTACTACAGAAGCAATGATGTCATCCAGGATGTTGGGTACGCGAGTGTTTTGGGCTACCTAAAGAATAAAGCATGAATAGAGTTTGTTACAAGCGTTACGATCATTATCTTATATTCTTGTATTTATGAGTCTGTATATAACTAACCTGTTCGGACAAGTTGTAAACTGGTGCAAAGGCACCTCCGGTGGACCCAAGACGTAATTTCCCAGCTGTGGAGGTCAAAAGGTCACGCAATGTTGATCCTTGTTCAGGGCTCGTGGACTTCCTACTGTGAGCTTCCATACCATCACACCCTGCCTTCTCTAGACAAATAAGAGGAAACAACATGTCAAGTGCATTTTATTCAGAAAGTACACAACATTTGCCAGAATGGTCTCAAAATCAGGCAAAATGGGAAGTTACCAGCGGCAAAAGCAAAGTGACAAAATCACAGAACACATTTGAGGTTTAATACACTATGTGGAGGAACATATTTTGGACCAATGAGATTTCATGGTGGGCAGGGCTACCTTCATGTTGTGAAAAAATACAAGCAACCAATAGAGTGTCTTATTGCACATTGCTTGTTGTGGACATGACTGGTTAGCAAAAAACTCATATTTAAATGGAAGAGATGCTAGTGCAGAATAGATGAATGATGTGTTTGGTTTGGAGTATTTGTGTAGGTGCTTCCTTACCTCTTTTCTCAGTGTGTGCTTTCACTGTGATATGCGAGTTCTTCTGCTGATCTGGGATCTGCCGGCTCTTCAAGTCACTCTGATCTCTGTCTGAAAGCTGATGTCACACCAATCTTTCATAAAATGTTATTCATTCAACTACACAGCTTCACATGCATCTAAACATTCCTGTAGCCCAAGCAGAAGAACAGAGGATGTCCAATCCTGCTCCTGGAGGTCGAACGTCTGCAGAGTTTAGCTCCAACCAGCTTCAACATACTTGCCTGGAAGTTTCTAGTGAGTCTGAAGACCTTGACTAGCTCAGATGTGTTTAATTAGGTTTGGAGCAAAACTCTGCAGGACAGTGGCCCTCCAGGAGCAGGCTTGGACACCTCTGCAGTAGAGCATTGCGTTACCAATGCCAAAGATATGGGTTTGATTCCCAGGTAATTCATTTTCTAATAAATGTTATACCTTGAATGCAGTGTAAGTCACTTTGGATAAAAGCGTCCGCCAAATGCATAAATGTAAATGCAAAGAGGAACTTGCCAGGGCATAAGCCAAATGCATAATGTGAAGTTGGCATCTTACTGGTGAGAGTCCATTGGTAGTGGCCATGCTGGGGTTGTGGGTTTTGCTGTCAGTGCAGGAACAATGGGATGGGAATCCAAACTTTTCTCTCATTGAGTGCATAGACCTCTGCATGTCTGCCAATACTTACGAAAAGATGGCAATGCACTATTTTACTAATAGGTACACAGTCAAAGGTGACAGAAAACAGGATGTGATGTTTAGATACATATAAGTACACAAACCTACACCTATGCTTACCTGTTTCAGGGACAATCTGAGTAGGCATTAAGTTCTTAAAGTCATGTGGCTGGTTCTTCACGCATCGTAACCAGACATACAGTTCCTTATCTGTATGACAAAATATACAAAATTGTTGGAAAGAGAAACACAGCCAAAAAAAAAAAAAAAACAAATCCTGAAAAAAATATCACAGGTTCCAAAAAATATTAAGCA
>NW_015627629.1:451902-465809 GCF_001515625.1 Sinocyclocheilus rhinocerous
AAAAAAAAAAAAACAACTGCTGAAAAGAACAGCATATGTTTGTTTTGGATGCTGGTGTCCCCATATGGCTTTTTAGCTTAACCATTAAAACTGAAAACCGGTCTCCCACATGTTTTAATCAATGAAGTTTTGACTTTTTCTTGAGTTTTCCACTATTTTGTGGTAAGAATTTCAAAAACATTTTATATAGATTGCACTCACAAAGAGAAATTTATGAATGATACTATTTTAAAATAAAAATGTATTTAAAAAAAATTACAGTGACTAGAGAAATTAGATTTTATCAATTTAGATTTTAATTTTATATATTTTTAAAAAACAATTTCCATCACCTTTCTTATCCTGAAAAAATCACAATTTTAAAAGTTCTTGATTTTTCCATATTTTCCATGATCATGCGAATCCTGTTAGCAAGACCATGTTGGTCAACAAACAATACCAGCTAATTTTTTAACGTGCTAGACCAAAACTAAACTAGTGTTAACCACCTTGGACCAGAATGGAAAGTCATGTTGGTCTAAGCTGGCTTTTTACAGAGAGGTGAAATGAAAAGCGCATCCCATAGGTAAATTAGGTTAAAATCCATAGGAAAATCTGTGATGTATTTGCAACTGACCTTTGGCTTTCTTATTCTCTCTGGCTTTGTAGCAGTCCATGCAAACTACGAAGCCACATTTGTGACAAGCCCAGTGCATGTTGAAGAGAGTGGCCTCACATGCATCACACATCTCCCTCACACCTCTCACTGCTCGCTTCCACATGATCTGAGCTGGAGAAAGGTAAATAGAAAGAAGACAGCAGGGAAAGGTGAAAAAGTCAAAGTGACAAGGAATAAGAGACTTTGTGTATTTGTCATTCCACACAAACATACTCTCTTTCTTGACCCAGCTGAAAGCAGTGTCCTCTGTCTTTACGAGCTGGCAGAACTTGTCTCCAAGGAATGCGAGGACGGATTTTGATGTCTCATGGTCCATCTTTCTCCTCTTCTTGTCCTCCTCGTCCTCTGAGCTGCCTGTCCACACCGTAACCGCCTCCTCATCTGTCTGCGCAGACACCGAAAACCCATTCACACGGATAACGCCGTTTTTACTGTACGACAGACTGAAGAGAGAGTGGGAAGAATTAGTGTATGCATAAACTGTGCTGTTTGACTGATGCTGCGATTGGATTTTAAAAGAAAAAGACAAAAGTTCAGATGTTCTTACTTCCATTAAACATTCACAAATCATGGATGATTGTCATGTTTTAAACAAACTTGAGTGCATGTCATTAAAGTTGAACTCCACAGTACTTGCACATGAGACTTGAGTAAATATTGCACCAATGATGAACCAAATAAAACGTAAATGAAGTGCATCACAGGGAGTTCACATATGTCCAAGAACAGTACCAAAAGTATTAAAGACTGACCGTCGGAAGTAGTAAAATCGGCAGAAGACAGGTGAGATGGCAGGTTCCTGAGATTTACGTGAGCGATCCAAGCGACACTCTCTGCACTTCTGCACGTTGGGCCCAAACTCTGCACACGAGTCGTCTTGTAAGAACGCTTCTCTAGTTTGCTTGAGCTTCCTAACCTTCCTCCAATCTTTCAGCACAGAGTGAGGGATGCCATCTGAGACTGAAATCTGAGCTGAGTACACATTTGTAATCTCAGTGTCAGTTTGAATATGCATGATTTGAATTGTCATATGGCCTTCATTCTCGGTTCTGAATGCCATGGTGAAACTGATACTCAATTACATTTTTGGCAAAAACACACACTATGCATAAATGTTCAGCCAGTTAAACAGCTTGCTTAAACAGAACTGCTATAGGATACAACACTGAATACTGCAAAGGTATTTTCCCATTCATATTTTCTAGGCATTGGAGAATAATCTTTTATAAAGACCATCCAGGTCTGTGATGACATTTGATTAAAAAAAAGTAGTATTAAAAAAAGTTGAAAAGAAAAAAGTGAAAAAGGCCAATATAAAACAATATAAACATATGACTATGACTGTATTTGACTCAAAATATAATTGACACTCATTCTCTGTGGAGAAAATGAATGGGAGTTTATCATCATTAATACCAATGACAAAGATGTTCTAATTAATAACATTTACTTTGGGTCTAAACATACATCATTTTAAAAAGGTGAAAAACTCACTGCTGTTAGCGAGTCTCTGTTGAGGCTTATCTTTTGCACTTTGCAAAGTTCCATTGGATTTGGCCTTTTCCTCTTCTTCCTCCTCCTCCTCCTCTGCTTTCTTCTTCTGGTGGTCATTCTGCTTGATTTTAAAAGAGGACTTAGACTCTCGTTTAAACCTCCGTCCTGATCCACCACTCTCGCTTTCATTGCCGGAGTCTCCTCCACTCTCTCTGTCACTGCTGGACTCTAATGGCCGTTTCTCACCTCGTTTCTCCCTCTCAGGCTTCATATGTACCGGGGTTGATTGTTTTTCAATAGATTTCTTGTCCTCCACGAAGGACTCCTTACCCTCCAACTTGCCATTTCTGTCCAAGACAGGTTTAACATCCTCCAAGGAAGACTTCTTGCCCACTGTCACTGGTTTCTCATCGGCCATGACAGATTTTTTGTCCTCTGAATTGAAACTTAGAGCATTACTATTAGACTTCCTATCCTCTAAACTAGACTTCCTGTTGTCTTGAGCAGTCTTGTTCAATATTTTGGACTTTCTGCTGTCTAGGGAGGAACCTTTATCCTCCTGACTGAACCCATTACCCACCAGTCCGTTAACTTTCTGTTTGATTGGCATAGAAGTGCTTGTGCTGGTCAAAGTTACAGCTGTCTTAGTGCCATCTACTGTTTGGGAGACTGTGCTGCCTCTGTCTTGCTCAGAATGGCGGGTCAGCCAGGCTTTTTTTAGTTTATGGTAGTTGTTCTGACCGGATTGAGACTGGTTGGTAATGGCCGAGGCAGGTGCCTGCTCATTGGTTAGCAAACCTTGTTTGGTTGTTGGCACAGGGCTGGAAGTCCCTGATGCTAGTCGGAGACATTCAGAAGAACTAGTGTTGAATACAGACTCTTTTTCTCTTCCTGAAGCATGTTCAGAACACACAGGGTGTGTAGTGAACGTAGTGCAAGACCTACACCTGCTATCTGAGAGGTGAGAGGTATGTTTCATAGCATTTGAGGGATGTGTAGTGTGTTGAGGCTGGATCGTATGCATGTTATGTCTAGATTCAGCAGTAGCTAGTCCAGCTCTGTGTTTCTTCAGATGAGGGAAGTCTCTAGAAGTGTAAAAAGAGGTGGGAGAGGACTCCATCTTCGGTTGAACATCTCTCCTCTTGCAGTATTCTGCGATTAGGTCTATTCTAGAGTGTGCAACATTCTTATTTATAAAGGGGTGACTCGGTTGAGCTGAGTTAATAGGTTTAGTCGTCATGTTTATGGGTGTATTGAGATCTCCTGTTTGGGCTGTCATGTTGATGGGATGAACAGTATCCAGAGGGGTCCACAGGATACCTCTCTTATGCTGAACACTGCCCTCCTTTGAGTGTGGGTTGGACAAACTTTCCAATGGTCTTATCTGGCCACACTGCATCTGGGAAACTGAGCTGTCAGACACTGTGTAACTTATTGTTGTATGTGTGTGGTTTGTTGGACGTACAATGACTGATGCAGTGGCTGACTGTGGTTTGACTACACCTCCATTTGTTGTGTGTCCACCGCCCAATTTCTCTCTGCCATACATGACTCCACACCATTGGGTATCGTAGGGTTGCAATGGCATTGTTGCTTTCTCTGGCACAGGTCTTTTCCCGTCTAAGGCGACATGTTTGAGTTCAGGCAACAAGGTGGGTGGCCTCTGTTGCTTCTGACCTTTTCCTGGCAAGCTCATTGACTGAACAGGTGTGAGAGTAGGCGGGGACAATCTGCCATGTCCAGAGTCTTTTGAAACCACATTGGTTGGTGCCGGAGGGTGAAAAATAGGGGCACGGTGGAGTAAAGGCACGTTGCGTGGAGAAGAGGAGACAGAAATGAGAGAAGAGCCTGGCCACCTTCTCTCCACAGCTGCTATCTCTACTGCTTCCAAGGAAGATGCTTTATGAGCCAGTTGCTCTGTGATCTTTTCCAGCAGACCTTCTTCTTTCTCATGGTGGCGTTTAACAAGAGGTGGAGGTCTGGCTCTCATTGAGACCTGTGAGCTGGAGGAAGTTAAGATAGGGGCAACTGTGTTGCTGGCACTGAGCCTCTCATAGAGTTCTTTGTTGGCTGGCACTCTGCGCTGTGGAGGCTTGTTCTCCACGCTGTTAGACAGAGACGCATAGTAGCTGCTCGGAGTGAGGGTTGGGGTGGGATGGGCCGACTGTGGCCGGGGAGGTAGAGTGTGTCTGAATGCATGCACATCTCTCTCTCTGTCTATCTCTCTTTCCCTCTCCTTTGAAGAAAGGGCAGATGTGGGGTTTCTAGGGTATCTTGGTTCCCTATCCGAGCCCAGTTTAGCAGTGAATGGTGCCACCTCACTGCTCTCCAGAAGAATGCGGCGGTTCTCTTCCTGGTAGCGGTTAGGTCTCTCGCCTGTGAGATCATAAACAACAAGTGGCTGTTTGGTACGACTTGGGGACGACTCAAGGGTGACTGGACAGTAAGTCTGCCCATTTTTGCCCACTGCTGTGCGGAGACGCTCCTGTTCAGACTTAAAGTGAGTGTGGATGAGTGTGCTCTCAGTGACAGCTCTTCTATCCAGCTCTCTAGAAACAAGAACAGCAGGAATGAATGTGGAAGAGAGCTTGCTGTAGAGGTCAGTATGTCTGGTGAGTAAGATATAATTGACCATGGACCATAGGAAATTAATTCAAAATTAATGCATACAATTAATACACACCCAAGGTTGGTAATGTGAGTTTTAATAATTGAATGGTCAGGTCTTATTTTAGACCATCATTACTAGTTTGTAAAGTATGTGGTGAACTGATATGAAAGTGTAATGCTGTTAAGGGAATAGGAAAGGTTATAGGAAATGGATAACACCCAGCAGCGTCTGTCAACCCATTAGAAAGCAACAATGTTGTGTTATTTAAGGAACAAAAATCATATAAAGTGGAAAAAGTGTGTGTAGGAGTTAGCTGAAAACTTACTCAATGGTTTTGGAGGAGGGTGTGCAATGCTGAGTGCTACACACTCTCTGAGGGTCCGCACTGGAGGGTCGGATGGGCAGTGGGGGTTGCAACTCTTGACCATCTGCATTACTAACAGGGGTGGGCTGAGAAATCCAAGGGCTTGGGGTGTTCTGTTACCACACAGACGAATATACAGTTTCACACAAATTTATAGGACCTGTTTTGGTTTGATATAGAGAAGAATCTCTATCTAACAAAGGACATCAAAGCTTAGGGAGATAAAAATAAATAAATAAATATATATGTTCATAATACCATAACCTGCCTCTTGATGCTTTATCTCGGCTTAAAAACTAAACCAGACAATATTACACAACCATCATTGACTTGCATGTCATCCTTATAAAATCCAGAGAAGCCAGGATAATACCCATTATGTCTATAGCAGAATTAGCAGAAGAGGAGCTCTCTTCCAGTATGCACACCTCAGGGGATATGCTCTGCTTCATCTAGATGTCTCCCCGACAATCAGAGGTTTAGCTATGATCTCATATTAAGTACCATAACAACTACACAAATATCATCATCTGTATACACAACAACACCATGAATAACACAAAGCATGTGCTACCAATACAACTTGTTGAAGTGATTACAATCTATTTTGACTCAAAAAGACTTAAAAATCCACAAGAATGTTACATTTTTTAAAAATTGCTATGACTGTCTATGATCCATCTATTCTACAAAACCCTTATCCAGCATCTAAGGTCGAAGGCAGAGAAACACCCAGGATTGATGGGCAAACCATCACAGGGCAAACACACACACACACACACACACACACAGAGACATCTAAACTCACATCTACAGACAGTTTGGTGTCCAATTTACCTATTTTGCTTGTCTTTGGATTGTTGGGGAAACCGGAGCGCTCAGAGAAAACCCACAAACATGCAAACTCCACACAGAAAGGCCTTCTGGCTACCCACTGAGCCACCGTGCCACCCAAAGGAGTCATATGAGCAAGCTCTTTATATGTCGGAGCAACACACTCAGTGCCACAGCTCTGACCAGGATTAATTATCTTAACTGACTCCAGAATCTGGAACGTGCATGCTAGAAGTGTGTGAGCCACTTACACTCCTCATGCTGCTGTCAGAGATGCCAGCACCATCTGGATGTGTCCATTTGGATGCTTGCAGGCCAAGTCCAGGGTAGCTATGGACTCCATTGGGGAAAGGAGGCCACAGGAGGGGATAGAGACCAAGAGGTGCCAGAGAAGCTGCACCAGAGGTCTGGCCCAGGAGAGACGGGTTCCCTGGAAGGGCTAAAGGATGGTGGGGAAGTCCCAGGGCTCTGATACGAGGATGTCCAGTCAAGAGTGTGGCAGACGGGGACAGTGCAGGAAGGAGGGACGGGAGGAGGTGCGGATGAGGGATGGTTGAGTGGGGTGTGCTCAGGGAGCAGAGGGGAGGCTGGGAGTGGAGGGGAATGGGTGAGAGGTGTGCAGGGTGAGGGGAGGGACTCAGTAGCTTGCTGTGGGACAACCATCATTGACTTGCATGTCATCCTTATAAAATCCAGAGAAGCCAGGATAATACCCATTATGTCTATAGCAGAATTAGCAGAAGAGGAGCTCTCTTCCAGTATGCACACCTCAGGGGATATGCTCTGCTTCATCTAGATGTCTCCCCGACAATCAGAGGTTTAGCTATGATCTCATATTAAGTACCATAACAACTACACAAATATCATCATCTGTATACACAACAACACCATGAATAACACAAAGCATGTGCTACCAATACAACTTGTTGAAGTGATTACAATCTATTTTGACTCAAAAAGACTTAAAAATCCACAAGAATGTTACATTTTTTAAAAATTGCTATGACTGTCTATGATCCATCTATTCTACAAAACCCTTATCCAGCATCTAAGGTCGAAGGCAGAGAAACACCCAGGATTGATGGGCAAACCATCACAGGGCAAACACACACACACACACACACACACACAGAGACATCTAAACTCACATCTACAGACAGTTTGGTGTCCAATTTACCTATTTTGCTTGTCTTTGGATTGTTGGGGAAACCGGAGCGCTCAGAGAAAACCCACAAACATGCAAACTCCACACAGAAAGGCCTTCTGGCTACCCACTGAGCCACCGTGCCACCCAAAGGAGTCATATGAGCAAGCTCTTTATATGTCGGAGCAACACACTCAGTGCCACAGCTCTGACCAGGATTAATTATCTTAACTGACTCCAGAATCTGGAACGTGCATGCTAGAAGTGTGTGAGCCACTTACACTCCTCATGCTGCTGTCAGAGATGCCAGCACCATCTGGATGTGTCCATTTGGATGCTTGCAGGCCAAGTCCAGGGTAGCTATGGACTCCATTGGGGAAAGGAGGCCACAGGAGGGGATAGAGACCAAGAGGTGCCAGAGAAGCTGCACCAGAGGTCTGGCCCAGGAGAGACGGGTTCCCTGGAAGGGCTAAAGGATGGTGGGGAAGTCCCAGGGCTCTGATACGAGGATGTCCAGTCAAGAGTGTGGCAGACGGGGACAGTGCAGGAAGGAGGGACGGGAGGAGGTGCGGATGAGGGATGGTTGAGTGGGGTGTGCTCAGGGAACAGAGGAGAGGCTGGGAGTGGAGGGGAATGGGTGAGAGGTGTGCAGGGTGAGGAGAGGAACTCAGTAGCTTGCTGTGGGAGGAAACAGGCGTAAGGCTGGGAGAGCTGGAGGAGGGAGAAGACGTCTTAAGGTGTTGTTTGGGGTTTGGGGGAGTGTGAGGGGGCTGAATGTAGGTGGGGTGGGCCTCAAGCTCCGTCCTGATTAATACAGGGTCTCTGTAGATAGTGAAGGGCTCCTTCCTGTTCACAATGAGGGGACTTTTGGTGGACTTATCAGGAGTAGGAGTGCGATTAGGCGTACGGGGAGGAGAATGTGTTGGGGTTCTGGATCGGTTTGGGGTTGGAGAAGGGGTCTGAATCAGGACTGGAGTTGTGGAGCAGGTCACTTTGGGATTGGGTGCCATTTTAAGGCTGCTAAGAGTTCTGTCCACAGATTTAGTCAGAGGAGCGCCGTCCTTCAACAGGCCCACCTCTAAAGATGCATTCTGCTTCTCCCTGGACATCTCCCGTAGAGTCTGAGGTTTAGAAATGATCTCAGGAGAGGAGCAAGGACTGGTGTGCACACTAGGCTTGTGGGTAGCTTCCAAGGAGATTACAGGTCCATATTCTGCATTAACAGCTGCTGGCGAACAACTCTGTTTAGAATCCACATCCTCCTTTTTGTTGCAAGGTACGACTGGAGAACGAGGCGGTGCCCCTCTAGGCTCCTCTTCTACTGGGACTGCAGTGTCACTGCTGGAGGTAATGGCCTCAGAATGGGGAAATTCTGACCTCCTGACCTCTGAATGGTTAAACTCTGACCCCCTAGACTCTGTGTGGGTGAACTCTGACCCTCTGACCTCTGGATCATTCGTTGACAACTCGTGCTCACCCTCTGCTCCTTCACACTCCAGAGGTGATGCGTGTACCAGCACGCATGTGGTTTCCATGGAGACCAGCTGCTCACTCTCTTGGGACGCCAGAAGCGCAGACACAGCCTCCAAGTCCTCCCGAGACGCCCCCTCACTCCTGTCCTCTACTTCTGTCATTACTACATCACCTTTCTCTTCTGATTTCCCACCACTAACAAGAGCAACAGACTCGAGTGCATCTGTGCTCCTGAGTGCTCCGTTGCAGGATGCACTAGGGGAATCGGATGGAGAAGTTTTTCCCATTTTCTGAGTCTCATTCTCTCCTAATTGTTTGGGGGAAGGTTCCCCGCCACTATGGGAGGGGTGAACCTCACAGTCCAATGGCCTCTTTGAAGTGTAACGCTGTTTCGGCTGTCTCTTTGATGCTGAATCCAAGGATGAATCCTGCAATCTGCAGCTGGAATTTTCGGAATCGCTGTTCCCTGACAAGTCGGACACACTGCCTGCTTTCAACCTCTTTAACCCACATCTATTTCTCTGCTTGTCATCTTTTTCCTCATCTTCTTTCCTCCTTTTTCTCTCACCATTGCTGTTTTTAGATTTGGAAGAATCTAAGAAAATAACAGATCAATAATACTGATTTAGAAAAAGTTACACAGCTACTGTACATGTAATATTCTCATTGACACTTTGAAAAGCTCAGCACTTTGCATCAAGCTAATGCCATAAATCAGAATCCAGCTAAATGTAATTTAACACAGGTGGAGCTCCTAATATCATCATTATCATTATCCATGGCTACAGCTCACCTCTTCCCTCATCACTCCTCTTTTCGACCCTCATGCCTTCTTGTTCATCCTCTTCCATGCTGCAGTTCTGTGTGGTCATCTCAGAGTGCTGCTGCACTGGCCTGGAGCTGCACACCTTCAGCAGAGAGACAGAGTGTGTTTTGTAACTAGGGGATGTATATGTACACTGCTGTTATGCATTTGGAAATATTTTAAAGACTCTACCTGGTCATTTGTTGTAGTGTTGTTTGATATGCTTCCTGTGCCCTGCAAGCAGATTTAAAAGGTAAAAGAGGTAATGAAGACACAATCAAACATTTACTTTATCTAACTGAGGACATGTCATAAACTTCTACCCCTATAAGTTAGTACTAAAGCTAATTATAAATACTAAAACTTTAAAACTTTTTTTCTGTATCCCTAACTGAAAACATTTTTTTTTCCAATGAAGACATGCCCCAAAAATATCTCCAAAGAAAGGTTTTTTTCATATTTGCCATACTTTTGGGGACAATTTTGTTGTGAAATTAGTATGTGCACACATACTCACAACATACAGTACTCACAAGAAAAATTCTGTTGATCTTGGTGATATGTGGTTTGCGTTTTGAGTTGTCTCCCATCAGCAAGGAGTGGGTGATATCATCTAGCAACATCATCTGAACCAGCGACGGATCTACATTCACAATCTCCCGAACCTTTTGAATATTAAAAAAATCCTTCATGTAAAACACATTTTTACATTATCTTACTATACACAGCCTGATATATATGTGTGTTTATGTGGCCTCACCTGGTCAGTCATGACAGCTACAGTTCTGTTGTTCTGGTCGTGATGTGTGATGACTCCAGACAGCCACTGGGTTTTGGACTCCTGTCTGAACACTTTTACTCTCAGGCCCTTTAGAGAACAAGCACCTGTCGCATAAAAGCAAATATCACACACATCAAAGAACTACCATTCATAACACTGACCTAACAAAACAATGACCCTCCAATCCTCAAATCACCATTGAGATCAAATCATAAACACACTCATGACACGTTAGTTAGTGCATTAATCAAATCCTTATTTGATAAACTTGGATGAGCCAAGTTTGACCCATAAAATAAACATAATATAGTATGATGTGGCAGCATTCATATCAATGCACCAGTACTTCACATCATTGCACCAGTAAGGTAAATAAACTATACAACTTAGCAGAAGAATTAGTTATGATTAATATGAATAAAATGAATTATTTATCAAACTTTGGTGTCTTTTGTCATATTTCTGTTAGGACTTTTTTTACTATATTGCTTTTAACATTGTTTTCATGCTAAAAACACTCAGCCTTGGTAAAAGCCCAGTGAGGCATGGCATCTTGTGGCTATTTGCCATCTTATTAAAAAACGCTTTAGACTGTAAACTCTAACTGAATGAGCCATATTCAAAAATGTGATGCACATAATTTTGATTCTATATGAACATGGCAACTTAACCGTAAACAGCCACATTCACATTGCATCCTAATCAGACACAATGCAATGCATTCTAGCAACAAGCAATTTATCTGTAAATACCAGACGACAAGACATTCAAAAGCAATCACATATCTTAGCCAATAAGCAAGCGCTGTCTCACACTCATCACAAAGTATTTAAATACAACTTTTGTCATGGAATGCACTTGCTTGTTCATATGGATATCACAGTTTGAACATTCTTGTTTCCTTTATTTTCAAGATCCGAGGTAAATGATACATTGTCGCTTTCAATATGCCTATTACAGTCATGCACAATGATTGAACTACAATTAAACCTCTTTAAGATTATACAATGCACATAATCAGCACCTGAGATTATCATTGCGATTAGACACAGTTTGTATGGTATGTTCTTGTTCCCAGCCACGGTGTCACAGGAATTGAAAACATTTCTAAAGTAAAATCCCCTGTTATTTGTTGTGTACAGCTGTTGTGGCTGTTTAGGACAAAAACTGTGATTAACATGTCAAAGCCTTTTATTGTGTTTCAGCCTCTGGTGTTGGGCTAATGATTTTTTTATTTTGATTATTAATAATAAATGTGAAATTTAAACAGTAGAATCTTGTAACGTTTTGCAGTAGTATTTTTAACATATTGCTCTTCCTTGTATTGTGCCTAAGAAAATCATAGTAATGGCCTCTCGTGACTTATAGCTTTATTTATATTTTATTTTGAATATCCAAAATCCTCTGTGTACTCAAGCAGACAGACTAGTTTGAGCAAAGATGTTTGACAGTAAGGCTTCAAACAGTCAAGTTGATCTGATTTACTCAAACATCCTTATCAAATGCTAACAGAACAAATACACCACAAACAAACCAAATCACAGGATTCTCACACAGATCAGCATTACAAAGACCTTTCCTATGAAGAATGGAAGCAGAGAGAATGTAAGCTAGAATACCTTGCTGAAGAGGGCTAATGATTTTTTTATTTTGATTATTAATAATAAATGTGAAATTTAAACAGTAGAATCTTGTAACGTTTTGCAGTAGTATTTTTAACATATTGCTCTTCCTTGTGTTGTGCCTGAGAAAATCATAGTAATGGCCTCTCGTGACTTATAGCTTTATTTAAAACCAGTCAAACACATGAGTGCTGAGCGCTGATGAAGATATTGAATATCCAAAATCCTCTGTGTACTCAAGCAGACAGACTAGTTTGAGCAAAGATGTTTGACAGTAAGGCTTCAAACAGTCAAGTTGATCTGATTTACTCAAACATCCTTATCAAATGCTAACAGAACAAATACACCACAAACAAACCAAATCACAGGATTCTCACACAGATCAGCATTACAAAGACCTTTCCTATGAAGAATGGAAGCAGAGAGAATGTAAGCTAGAATACCTTGCTGAAGAATGTTCTGGAATTGGTGTTGTTTGAGCCAGGTCTGGACCTGTTCCTGTAGAGACGGATCATCTCTCACAGCTGCATTTCCACCTTCCACTTCATCCTTTAACAGCAAAACAACACCGATTGAAACCAGCGTTCTCTTTCCTTTTTTTGAGGAGTGCTAAAAATTGTATCTGCTATGATCACACCGAAGGCTCCAAAAGAAAAGATGAAGATGAAAGAAAGCAACAGTTGCACACCAGACAGCTTCAGATGAGGGAGGGATGACAGAAAGACACAGCGCACACACACTCAATATTACACATGGCATTACTCATCCATGTACACAAGAGACGCACCTCCTCACCGTACACACACATAAGACTGGAAATTATATAACGGTAGTGTGCGAGGGATATTTAAGCTGAACTGCAACTGAACTCCCAAAACCTCTGCCTGTTACACACACACAGAATAAACACAGGAAACACAGAGGCTACATATTTCTAAAAAAAAAAAATTTTACATCACACATCTCTCTCTTTCTGTCACTTCCATCCAGTACCTGACACATACACGCTGTCTACTCACCTGGCATTTGTACATTTTAAAAAGTTTTTTTTCGCCTCAGGAATCAGGTTTATTTTTTGCACTTGACCAAGTCGATTTTTTTATTCGTAACATTACCTGCTGAATAAATGTGAATGTAAACGGAAAAAGGAATTTATTATTTCTAATTAATACATATATTATACATTAATTAATAATATTAATCAGCAATAACATTTATTATATATAAAATAGATATATATTTATTTATTGCATTTATTTATCATTAATTATTTAAATGTTATAATTTATTATAATTATAAAATATATTAATTACAATAATTTTATTTTATTGTTATGTTCTACTATATTCATTAAATTTTTATTAATTAATTAGTTAATTAAAGCACTTGGGATTGAGAAAAGACAAAAATGACTGGAGGAGTTAAGGAAGACAGATCTTTTTGTGATTGAAAAAGCAGTCAAATCCAATCAGTTATCAAGAAAAGACAATAATGAGTGGAGGAGTTAAGGAAGACAGATCTTTCTGTGATTGAAAAAGCAGTCAAATCCAATCACAGTTATCAGTGCTCTCTCTTTCTCTTCCATCAGTCTTCATCTGGCTAGTCTAATATCTCAGTCCAATTTCTCCTCTGTAACTCATATACAACTGACCCCTGAGTCTGCATCATCATCTTCACTCCCTCTCTCTCTCTCACACACACACACACCACATACAGAGGCTCAGGTGCAGGGAACAGAAATCTTTCACAGCAATGCTGTTGTGACTTCCAACTGACAGAAAAAAACAAACTAAAGAAAAAAATGATGATATCACTGATTGTGCTGATGTTTATCCAGCATGACACACTTATTAATAATTATTTTTTCAATTATCTGGATTGGCTTGTCTCAAAGTATTGAAGGGTTTTTATCATGCAAAACCACATTTTCTCTTCCAATAAACAGTTAAAGGGTTAGTTCACCCAAAAATGAAAATTAGCCCATAAATTACTCACCCTCAAGTCATCCTAGGTGTGTTTCCCATTCATTAACTAGACTGTGGCGGCCCACATTTTATTCTAATTTGTTTGGCTTCCAAATTCACCAGTGAGACTGAGACACTATATCACAACTAAAAAGA
>NW_015627629.1:465913-466664 GCF_001515625.1 Sinocyclocheilus rhinocerous
GGGTTGAGTCCCCTTTAAATTTCAAGAACAAGTATATTTACCAGCTTTTTTTTCTTTTAGTTTGCACACTGTGACTGAACCCGTGTTGGAGCTCTTAATTTTGAACTCTCAAAGTGCACCAGATTTATGAATTTTCTTACGGGGGAGCATGCCCCAGGTCCCCCCTAGAGGGGTCGAGGACCACCCACCACAGTCTCAAAATCCTGTCGGAAACACTGCATATACACCTAGGATGACTTGAGGGTGAGTAATTTATGGGCTAATTTTCATTTTTGGGTGAACTAACCCTTTAAAACATGTCTATGAAGCCTGTTCAATTTACTCATTTACATAAAACTCTTAAAGACACAGCAGCAAATAATGACCCATTTAATTCTGTGTCAGAGAAGGTGAAACATGGTCAAGAAAAACTTGTCTAAATTGTCTAAAAAAAAACTTTGGTGTGGGGGTGCCAATGATAAATGTATATGTTTGAAATGACCCCTTTAACAGCTATCAATCATGTCCTCTGTACACTAACATTATATAAAGTCTTAAAGGGGTGGTTCACTGTGTTTTTTCTAGGCTTGATTGTGTTTATGGGGTGCAGTCTAGCATGTGTTAATGCTTCGTTAAAAAAAAAACACACACATTATTTTTCACATAATTTACCTTTCTTCCACACCGCTCTGTCCCTTCTCTGAGAAACGGGCTGATCATTTCCTTCTTTTATGAAGCCCCTCCCTCAGAAATACACGATGGGCTCTGATTG
>NW_015627629.1:466746-475430 GCF_001515625.1 Sinocyclocheilus rhinocerous
CATTGAACTTTCAGCTTTGTAACTTTGCAGATATTGTTTATGCTCAAACAGCAACATTACACACTAACTAAAGTTAAAAAAGTGAAATCGCAATCAACCACCCCTTTAATTATTTCAAGAGGTCTTAAATTTGTGGACAGAAATAATGGAATCGTGATATGGCCTAATGTGATTTTTAAACACTGAACATTTTAAAGTAAAAACTGCGCTGTGGTTTGCAATCAATGAAAAGCTTACATTTACGCCAAGCCATTCTTATGATCTACTATGTTTAAATCATACCTGCAAACTCCTCGTCTTTTAGATAAGTTCTTCGTTCTAACAAGCACAGCTACTTTGTATATATTTCTGCTGTTCCATAATCACCACTTACTGTCAGAGAGACTGAATATGAATTTTCAATCATACATTTTAAATCAATATAAATAATGTATAATTTTGACTGATACCTTTTCTTTAAAATGGTTTAAAGGCTGAAATGAGGTTTATAATTTTTAACCTTTTTGTTTTCGTCAAATCCTGTATTATTTGAACTCTAAATTTGTCTAAATTGTCATTTTTTACAGTATATGGTATCAATATGGTATTAATGACAAAACGTTATTAACAAGAGCTCACCACAGTAGGGCAACAAGATCTGCTGCTGCCCAGCTGTGTCGGTGTGATCCATGTGTGTGTGTAAAGAGTTCTAATAATATCAGTGTGTGTGTGTGTGTGTGTGTGTGTGAAAGAGAGCGAGCGGCCATCTCTGATTACTATCTGCCCTTGCATAGCAAACATAAGGCGGTGTGTGTGTGTGTGTGTGTGTAAGAGAGCAGACTGCATGATAGAGGGAACGAGAAAGAAGGAGAGCAGGACGGAGAGAGACGGAGAGAGAGAGAGAGAGAGAGAGAGTGTGTGTGTGTATTACTCATCCATGCTTCAGTTCTCAGGACGAAGGGAAGACATGATTTATTCATTTACCCGCAGGCAGGTTTTGATCTCTCTCTCTCTCTCTCTGGCTCAGACTGTCTTTCTTGTCTTGCTCACACAAACATACACAGTCTCTCTCTCTCTTCCCCACTGTTTCTGTGCCTCTCTCACCTCGCACTCTATTTCTCTCTTTGACAAACAAACACACACACACACACACACACACACAAGCAGCTCTGCTTCACTGGCCTTCAGGAGGAGGGGTAATGAATGGAGGAGGAATGAGAGAGGAGATAATAAGATGGGGGGATGAGGGAGGTGTGATTGGAGAGAGCGTTATGTGGGCAGGATGAAGGGCAAATTGATCTAATGATGATGGTAAGGTTAATTAGTGTTAATTAGCGTGTTACAGCGTGGCTTTCTTTGATTGGTGGGCTCGTTTTCCTGCTTTTAAAGTTCACTAAAAAATCTGAAATTCACTGACTCCGTCAATCAAGACAAACACACACACAGTCAAACTTTCTCTGAAAACAAAAGCATCTCTGCATTTCCCTCATAACACACACACACACACAACGCGATCATAATCTCATTAACTACTAAACATAGACACATAAACAAACAAGATCTAAACTTGACAAGTCACATACACACACACACACACACACACCTCAGCTGACCTAAACGCATGAGAAATTAGATAAAGTCCGAATAGAGAGAAACACAGTGACTCAAACACACTCCAGAGGACGTGACACACCGCAGGACAGAATGAATACGACACTGAGAAGATTAGATCTATCATAAATGGATTTAATTTGTTCTGTTTATTTTTTATCTAATTTAGCAGCACATTTGTATATTTTAACTAAAGATAATCTGTCACTGTGAAGGCTGTGTTAACGTTCATGTCTGCCTTTATGACAGCTACTTTATTCACAAGAGCATGAAATGATCTCCATTTATGATATTAATATTGAATCCTGGTCTTGAATATTTCAGGTAAAATACATGTAGTTTACACAGTAGAGTATGATGCTAACAACACCAAGGTCAAGAGTATGATTCCTAGGGAATGAATGAACTGATATTGAATGCAATGCATGTCGCTTTGGATATAAGCATCTACCAGCTGCATATATAATGAAATGGAAAGTGAAGCCTTATTAACAACATGCATGACATTCTGTTGACCGCCAAAGGCAATCATTCAGACTCATACCTCAGTGTATAAAAACATAGAAATGTATTGACACTTATGCACTTACAATATATGGGGTAAGCGTACAATAGTTAAGCGTAACCCAGTAATATTCCTATAGTTTGTATGATGCATGCTATTCTAAAGCAGTGGTTCTAAACCTTTTCATTAGCTGTAAGGGCCAAAAGCAAGCTTTGTAGGCCACATTTAATTTGAGTGTACACAATATAATGATTTCCACAAAAATGTTAAGCAGCCGTCTTCAACATAATAACAAGAAATGTTTTTTGGGCACCTAATCAACATGTTATAATGATTTCTAAAGAATCATGTGACAGTGAAGTCTGCAATAATGACTGCTGAAAATTCAACTTTGCCATTAAAGGAATAAATTACATTTTAAACTATTAAAAACATTATAACAGTAAACAGTTATTTTAATACTAATTATAATTATTAGTAGTTATTAAAAAATACTTATTAATTATAAGTATTTTTGATTAAATAATTGCAGATTTAGTGAGCATAAAAGACAAAAAATGCTATTTTTACAAAGTGGATGGCATGTCACTTCGTGCTGCAGTGGTCTGTGAGCCACAGGTTGAGAACCAGTAAAGAAAAAGGGCCAACCAAGAAACATATATTACATTAACCACTACCATCATGGCCTACTTTCCATAATCCAAACAGAAATGAAATTCTTGACATGAAAGCAGTTAATTGCATATTCAGAAATATAAAGCCTGATAACATAAGGTGTCACAAACTTGATCAAACTTATGGAGCTACAAAATCGTTGATCCTAGAGTAGACACAAAAATCCAAATCAAATCATCAGTTTCAATCAAAGTTCCGTTTGATCTTTTTCTCCACTGTCATTTTTATGTTCTATAGGATGAGAGAGGTGAGACAGGACATGCTGTGTGAGAGAGACAGACAGGACGGGCTGATAGAGTCATACGAAGAGTGAGATGACCTCAGTCTAACGCACAGCCAAGCATCACCACGGCAACATGTGCAAGAAAGACATCGGGCTGATCCAACTATTACATCAGGAAGAGAGAGACTGGGGGGGGGGGGGAGAAGAAGGGGGGAAAAACAGACAGATTATTGAAAAGGATGAGCTAGTATGTTTGTAGCAGCTTGTGTTTACGTATGTACAGAGAAAAATCATAGCTGGAGAGAGCATGAAGAGAACAAACAAGCTCGTGATCCTTCCTCTGGTGAGAACAGCCACACACACAAACATCCAGAGAGAGATATAGAGGGTTAGAAATAGATGATGCCGAAAAGTGCTTCATTGAATTCAAATTTGAGAGTAGAGAGAGAGGGAAAGAGAGGGAGATGTGCATGTTTGAGAGATGTGAGACAGAAAGGCTTGATTGCGAGGGACAGAGAGAGAGAGAGAGAGGTGTAGAGGGAGGGTGATGAAGTAGATGAGATAATGACGAACAGAGGACAGTGAGTGAGTGAGTGAGAGGGAGAAAAACAGACATACAGACAGATTATTGTAAAAGATGAGCTAGTATGTTTGTAGCAGCTTGTCTTTACGTATGTACAGAGAAAGATCATAGCTGGAGAGATCAGAACAAACAAGCTCATGCTCCTTCATACAGAGAGAACAGCCAAGCACACACACCCAGAGAGAGATACAGAGGGTTAGAAATAGAAAGTGCTTCATTTAATTCAAATTTGAGAGTAGAGAGAGAAGAAAAGAGAGGGAGATGTGCGTGTTTGAGAGAGGAGAGACAGAAAGGCTTGATTGAGAGGGACAGAAGAGAGAGATGTGTAGAGGGAGGGTGATGAAGTAGATGAGATAATGACGAACAGAGGACAGTGAGTGAGTGAGTGAGTGAGAGAGAGAGGAAGGATAGAGTCGCAGACTGACACACACAGAAAGAGTGCTCATAAAAATCAATGCAGGAGTCTGAAGACCTGTCCTTCAGTAAGAAAAGAACGACAAGTGCTGGATCAGAGATAGAGAGAGGCGCTCGCTTCTAAATATATCACTAACTGAAGCTAATAAAAGAAAAAGCTGCCAATATAGATATGGCCCCTGTTGAATGTTCACTCATAAATACATCACATTATAAAAGCTAATGGCATATTTTCATATTGGTCATGCAGTTAATGGTTCATGTAGAAAGATTGTTTCTATTAGATTATTGTTATTATTAGATTGTTTCCTCTGTTACTAACATCATTACAAATTTATGAGCTATCTATTTTTTGAAGGTTTAATGAAACTTTATTTAAGTGAAAGAGTAGATAAGAATGAAAGAGTAAATTAAATAAAAAATAACTCTGTGAATGTGTGTGAAACAGAAATGGAAAGCAGCTTTTAAAGAACGACAAGTGCTGGATCAGAGATAGAGAGAGGCGCTCTTGTCTAAATATATCACTGAACATTAATACCTACAAAGCTCACAGATTTCACTTAACGTAATTTAAAGCTGAAGACAGCTATTTTTTTTCTGTTAAATACTTCCTCCTATGCTGTACTGACACGGCAGTTCAACCAAAGGCATGAGTTTGGGGTGAAACCGCCTGATTCCCTGACCAATATAGCAGACAGGGGAAGTGCAGAAGAAGAAACTGGTTTGAAAATCGTATCTTCAAACATAATTGTTGACACTAGTGGCACAGAAATGACAAACTTTAACTTCAATTGAATGAGAGGATTGTGTTGTTGTCCATATTACCATATGAACACACTGTACACGATATCATAATTGCCTGTATTTAGTTTAATAAATGTCTCCAGAATTAATTTGAATGATGCAAGTTCTATATTCATTTTTACATTTTATTAAAAATAATATTTACCACCAACATAATTCAACATCCATCTCACCAAATTCCAATGAACAAAACTATTGATTCACACTTTTAGAAAAGGTGGCTTATACCAATATTCAATAATTAGTTATGATTGATAAGTGATATGAAATTTAACTAACACTTCAATTTAAAAGTTGGATCTGTTGGATAAAACTTGGAACAATAATCAATAGAGAAGAGTGGAATTCAACAGCATTGAACACTGAACAGAACAGAACAGAAGTAGAGACTGTACAGTAGAACAGAAGAAAACATATAGCATAAAGTATAGCATAGAATATAGTTAAATAGAATAGAATAGTAAAAGATAATAGAATAAACACGGGAAAGTGCAGCACAGTAAAACAATAGAAGAGTTTAACGTCCAGTAGAGTGGAGAAGAATGTACAGTAAAGAGGAGCAGAGTAGAACAGAGTGGAGTAAAAGTGGATGAGATAATGTTGAAAATTGTTTCTATTAGATTATTGTTATTATTAGATTGTTTCCTCTGTTACTAACATCATTACAAATTTATGAGCTATCTATTTTTTGAAGGTTTAATGAAACTTTATTTAAGTGAAAGAGTAGATAAGAATGAAAGAGTAAATTAAATAAAAAATAACTCTGTGAATGTGTGTGAAACAGAAATGGAAAGCAGCTTTTCAGAAGTCTGTTTGTGTGTGTGTGTGTGTGTGTGTAGATTGAGGGTGGCTGACTCACAGCTGAGTGTCTTTCTCACCACAGCCTCAAAAGGGAAAGTGTTCCACAGAGCCTAATGGAAACCACTCTGCCTGCTTTCCCCTTCAGTAAACCTCTCCCCTTTCTCTCACTTACTTCAGTCTATCTCTGTCATACACAAGAACACACACTCACTCACGCAGGCAAACACACTGTTTGGAGCTTCCTAAAAACAGCTGCACTGTTCCCATTTCAGCTTAACAAGTCAACAGTGCTTAACCCTTCCCTCTACACACACACACACACACACAAACATCCTCTCATTACTCGTCCACTCAAATACTTTCTCACACACACAAACACCCTCGGACTGTCCCCTTAACATGTGCTAAGTAAAAACACAGCTTTGAGTTGTCAAGGAAACAGCAATAAATACACACAGTGCTCTGTCCATGCTCCATTTTCCCTGATAGATCGGTCTCACACTTTCTCTCCACCTTTATCTCATCCTGTCTCTGTCCTTCTCTCTCTTTCTCACTCTCTTAGGCTGCTCAGTAATTTACTCACGTCTCAGAGCTCAATATTCAGAGCTGTGGGTAATAGAGCAGTGGAGAGAAACACAGTATAGTAAGTAGAGCAAAGAGTAAAGTTGAACATAAAGGGAACAGAAACAGAATAGTAGAGTGTATAAAGTAGAACAGAGAAGAATACAACAGCATTGAATAGTACAGAGTGGAATAGAGTAGGGGTGTAACAGTTCAGATTGCTCCCGGTTTGTTTCGGTTCACCATTTTAGGGTCACGGTTTGGTTCGGTATGTGCTATGTTCAGGGAAAAAAGGACTATGGTGGGTGGGGGGGTCGGAAGCGGGGGCGGACGGCAGTATGTACCAAAAGTACCGCAATACATATCATGTGTGGTGTATCGCTTTTTCCGGTTCGGTTTGAATATCGTTACACCCCTAGATTAGAGTAAAAGTGAAAAAAAAAAAAGAGTCAAATACGGTAGATTAGAATGGGACAGAGTAGAGTGTAGCACAGAATTTAACAGAACAGAGTGTAGCACAAATAGACCAGAACAAAGTACAGTCAAGTACAGTGGAATAAATAGAACAAAATAGAATAGATTAGAATAATGAAAGGGTAGAGCAAAGTGGGGTAAACCAGAATAGATAAAGTGGAGTAGAATAGAATAACATAATAATAGAATAAACTGAGTAAAGTAGAATAGAATAGAGTGAAATACAGCAGCATTTAGCAGAACAGTAGAATAGAGTGGAGTACAGTAGAATGGAACAGAATTGAAGTACAGTATAACAGAATAAAAGAGTATAGCATAGAATATAGGGTATTACAATAGTATAGTAAAAAATATATTAAAAACGGGACAGTGGAGCATTAAAGTGGAGTATAAACTTGCCAATTTGGCCATATCTATAGAATACACAGGACAGTGGAGTACAGTAGAGTTAAATAGAAATTAAATAGAATAGAACAGACTGGAGTACAGCTGAATAGACAGAATGGAGAAGAACAGAATAGAGTAGAAAAAACAGAATAAATGAGCACAGATGAGTGTACAAGTGGGCAAGAACAACATACAAATAAAATTTAACTGAGTAGCGTAGAATTAAATAGAACAGAACAGAACATAATTGAAAAAAGCAGAAAACAGCATAAATGAGCACAGCTTAGCGGAGTACAAACAGGTACGTACAACAAAAAAGAATGTAGTAAAGTACAGTTGCACAGAATTAGAGTGGACTTGAATAGAACGGAATAAAGTAAAGTGGAATAGAACAAAGTAGAATAGAATAGAATGTGGGAGTAGAGGAGGGTTGTGGGTTTAGAGGCTGATCCTCAAAGAATTTACAGAACTGCAGCATTCAGAACACATCAGTGTCTTGTGCCAGTGCTTTATCCAGATTCTCTCTGTCTCTCTAATGCTTCCCCTCCCTCTGCCTTGTGTTTCTTTCTCACAGCCTCAGTTCCCCCTCCACACACACACTCAGATGAAAGAGAGGGGGTCTCTCTTTTATCATCCATCCACAGGCATCAGAGACAGGGAGTGATGAAATGATGCAGTGGTGTGTGTGTGTGTGTGTGTGTGTTTCTCTACAGCTCACAGTGAATGTAAACAGTTTTACGCAGAGGGCTACAGTCCTGTGTGTCACAGTGTCTTCTCCTGCACTAAATTAAATGATTGCGCCATGTGATTATGATAAACAAACACAGCCTGCAGGAGTATGTAAAGAGTGAGGAGTGTCTACGGCTAATTACACCCCTTACAACAACACACACTCACACACTGCTGAATTCACTGTGAGAATAAGCTCTAAAACACTCTAAAACTAACATACATTACACACTACAAAATATATTTAACCCCAGCAATTTAATCAGCAGTAAGGGGCGTGTCTAGTAATGATAGGGAGAAGAGAGCGCTCAGTGAGTGCACAGGACAGATATTAGCAGATCGACTATAGATCGAGAGAGATGGCAGATAAAAAAAAAAAGAAAAAAAGAGGAACATTTTGGAGGAATAAAACATTAAAAAGAAGAGTTACGATCAGGCAAGATGTAGGACCCACGTAAATATTGGCGCAGCTTTCCAGCGGTGGAGAAACTCACAGAGCGGAAGGGAATCAGACGCTGAGGTTGCTTTGTTTCTTCTTGAAAGGTGAGTTATGTTTATTTTGCTTTTTAACACAACTTTTCTGTTGCTGCCAGGGTTGTGTACGTACGTACATGTGGGGCGGAGTTATCAAAATAGGGGCGAGGTCCTGTTGGGCTATGGGCGTGTTTGTTTTGGTGCTTTCAAATATCAACATCGTTTGGCAAAAATCGCTTAGTGCACCTTTAATCCACTGTAACAGTGCATTAAATGACACATTTAATGATTATTCTTCAACCCAAAAAATATATATATTTTTTTACATTGTCAACTAACCACCATGAACAATATATATTTAGATCTGAATAAATTTGCTTTGATGTAAAATAAAATAAAAATAAAATAAGTATAATACCATATATATATATATATATATATATATATATATATACACACACACA
>NW_015627629.1:475910-490899 GCF_001515625.1 Sinocyclocheilus rhinocerous
TATATACACACACACACACACACACACAGTGTTTCCCATACATAAGCTCATAAATTGTGACCCGCCCAGGAAGAGAGAGAGAGAGAGACAGAGGGGACTTTAACACTATATTTAGCAACTTTCAGACCCTTTTAGTGACTTCTTTTTCCAAAAAAGGTACATACGGACAAACCGATCAACTTTTTTGGATAAACCTTATCATTCAGTTTGAAGATTTCTCCAGTACTGCCCCGTGTATATTAGAATATTAGAATTATTTCTGAAGGATCATGTGACCCTGAAGACTGGAGTAATGATGCTGAAAATTCCCATTTACATCACAAGAATATATGACACTGTAAAAAAAATATTAAAATAGAAAGCAGTTGTTTTAAATTGTAATAATTTTTCACAATATTACTTTTTTTAACCCTGCAAAAATGCTGAGAATATTCGATATAAACACTACAGAATATATTTTAGAGAACATCCTCTGAAGACTATTAGATCAGGGGTTTTCAACCAGGGGGGCGCAGCATCAGTTAATTCAGAGACATTCCCTTGAGGATTTATGAGTTAGCAAATCTTTAACCATACACTAGGGGGAAATCTGACTCCCACTGCTAGTCGACAGTTAGAGCAGTTGGCTCGAGTATCAGTCACGCTTATTGTCAGTGTAAGATGATTTACGGTTAGCCGTGTCGGAAATCCAACCACGGATTGGCATGTTGTTATCTCAGAAACAGGCTCAGCCATCACATTGAATCAGGTAAACTGGTTATATATTTATGTTTCAGTATAATTACGCACGCTATACCAGGGGCGGTTCTAAACCCTTTTTAGGTGGGTGTCAGACCCCTTATCTGTCACCTTAGCCCCCCAAAACTATCTTAACGATCAGGCCAGTGCTGCTTCCTCAAGAAAGTTTTTCATTCTCACGTGTTTTAAGTCTTGTCAGTTTAAACATTAAAGTAATTTTAAGCCATTTAAGCCCAAGACATCTAAGTGTGGTACGCACGCGCTGTGATAAAGCATTGAAATTAGACAAACTTGGGGGGGCGCATGTCCTAAAAGGTTGAAAACCCCTGTATTAGATGATAAGCCTCACTTTCAATACTGTGCTGTAGAGCTGGACGATATGGCCAAAATTGATATCACAATATATTTCTTAATTTCGGTCGATACGATATAATTCCGATATCGATATGAACACTATTTATCTGAAATAGAAATCTTTTGTAACATTATAAATGCCTTTATCATCACTTTTGATCAATTTTAAGCATCACATGTGTTTGTATCATATCACCGTTATTGAAAAAAATTATATCGCGATACATATTGATATTGAATTATTGTCCAGCCCTACTGTGCTGTCTGCTCTGTTAGAGGTTGTAGTTTATATAGAAATATTGTTATAGAAATCTATATTCCTGTGTTTACATCGTAATGCTATTTTCCAACAGTGTTTCCCCTGGAAAGCTATATTTAAATGGACTTTTAGTGAATATATTCAACAAGTTTTATCACATTTTTTTCAATGCCATAGGATTAAATGGTCATTTGCAATTAAACAGACTGTCTGGGACATACATTCCTAAAGGCGCTCTCACAAATGCTAACCAGCGCTACAAACACACAGACTAATTAAACCAGTAATGACTGGGAAATGTCATCATACATCACACTTTTATGAGGAGGTCTGAGAAAGCAACGACACAAATCACATCTTCAGCAAAAAATGTAAGACCTATAGAGCAAGAGAGAGAAAGACTGAGCATGGAGATTTATTAAATACGGTGGTGTTGACGGTAAATAAAATTCACTCTATTATTGTTTCAGCATAAACTGAAAAGGTGAGAAAAGGCTAAATGAATTATTTCACACTTTAAAATATAGCTGTCAATGCAAGCATATATATCAGCATAGCTTTGCTCTTATTCATTATATTTAAGGTTCTTATATTGATATTTTATGAATGCGTTTCATTCATGTCACAAAACACTCAATGTCTAAGTAATTCAACAGCTCACGTCCTAGAATTCCAGTAGCCTAAAGAGGCAATGACTTGACCTAAGAAGAAAATTATTTCTAAACTTTCAACATTTATATGCAGTGGGCTATAATTTCATCACACTGTTATTTAATGAATGTCAATCATACATAGTTACACAAATGCAACAACAAAACACCCACACACAGACGAATCTGAATAATAACAACTTGCGCACACACCTCAAATGGCTGAAGCTCCTCCTTTTCTGTGTAGAACTCCAGCTGTCTGTCAGAGATGAACTCCACCACCGTCCAGCCTCCTACGCATGACTGACCAATCAGAGGCCGGAATCTCTGTAAAGCAAATATCACAACCAATCAGTCTCATCGCTTCATAAGACGACAAAGTCATCACAAACTTTTCAAGACCAGACAGTCTTGAACTCATGATTTTTTTTTTTTACAAAGAAGTGTTTTTGCTTTATTATTAGATTAGGACAGTTATCACCCTGACTCCACCTCCCAAAATACACACACACACACACACCAAGTGTCATACCATCGACCTATGCACTTTGTAGTAGGTGAATTACAGTACATAACATGTTGAATGTTATCTAAGAATTCAAGTTTCCTGAAAATAAAAAAATATATCATGGTTTCCATAAAAATATTAAGCAGCACAACTGCTTTGCCTATGATAAAATAAATGTTTATCGAGCACAAAATACGCATATTAGAATGATATCTGAAGGATCATGTAACCCGAAGACTGGAGTAATAGCTGCTAAAAATTCAGCTGAATAAATTACATGTGAATATATATTCAAATATAAATCAGTCATTTTAATCTGCAATAATATTTTACAATATTATTGTTTACCTGTTTTTTTTAATAAACAAATGCACCCTTTGTGAGCATAAGAGATTGAATGATTGAATGAATTTTAAATAAAAACTTAACTACAAAAACAGGGAAATTAAAAATGTCAAGTCTTCGACCTATGAGCTAGTGAATTACATACAGTAAGCATGTCAAACCCATTAAACTGTAGGACTGACCAATGTGTGTGTGTGTGTGTGTGTGTGTGTAAATATCTTGTGAGAATTCAGTTAAACTTTCATTGATCAAGTCATATTCTCTATGCATGGTTTTTATTTATATAAATACTAGGCCAACACAATCAAAGTTTCCATGTCTGGCTGTCTGTTTTGTGTGTGTGTGTGTGTGTGTCGATGTATTATGTAACACAAAAATGTTCATGTCTCTGAGGTATCCTGAAGTGAAACCTAATCTACATGCGGCCACAGTGTTATGGAATGTGCATGTGTATGGGGGTCAGGTTTTGCCTACATTGTGGAGACCAAATGTCCAGCCAGTGTGGAAAACGACTTAATAAACATAATAAATAACGTCCTAATGAAAATGCAAAAAGGTTGGGGTTAGGTCCAAAGGAATAGAAAATATCAGTAGCTCGGTATAAAAACCACAGAAATCCATGGAAAGTCCCCAAAAAGATCACATATGTGTGTGCTTTTGCAGAGGCCTGATGCATATGATGACTTGTGAGAAGCCAAACATCAGTCATCCAAAACCTCAATTCACAAGTACTGTGTGCCAGTCCGACTATGTATGTGTGTGTGTGTGTGAGACTCATAAACCAAGAGCTGGAGGGTAAGGGGACAAACAGAACGTGTGTGAGCTATTTTTAGACACTCTATTGTGTGCAATGCACTCACAAACACTCTGTCACACACACCGTGCACAGTTACACACCTTTACCGCACTGTGGTTTGAGACTCTGTTCTGTCAGTGAGGCAGACAGAGAGAAAGGACAAACAGTCAGGACAAATATTCTTTTGCAGAAACGGCATATCGACTTCACTACGACATAAATCGAGGCACAGTAAACACATTTAACGCATGCACACACTAACAGATGAACAAATACAATTCTGCAACTAAATATTAATGAATAGAATAATATAAAATACTATACATAAAAGAATCCAAGGTGAAGTGATCGACCAGGTTGATATTTAACCATTTTGTGACTGTTGTCATAGGCTAGTTATAAAAGAAGTGTTAGTCCTTTCTTCTGTTGGTTAGAAATCAATAACTTAATAAATATTTCTTAAAGAAATTAAAGGGATAGTTCACCCAAAAATGAAAATGACAGAATTTTCATTTTTGTGTGAACTCTCACTTTCAAACCTTTAATTAGCAAGGCATGGGCATCGGAACCATTGTATGTGGGTGGGACAAGACAAGTCACACCCACTTTTTAAGACCAATGATATTGGACCCACCCAAGCACTTTTACCATCTCTAATTCAGCGCATATGTCTGTTCACTTTTCAGAGCACCGCCAGTCAAATCCATTCCACTTGAGGAATGCCCTAATAAATTTAACTTTATCTACAGCCTTGACTTCCACGCTGCTGCTTCCTCAAATCCATTCCTCTGGGGCATTCAGAGTCCGTATAAATAAACTCCATTCCATGTTTTTACTACGCATTGAATTACAGTTACACTGTTATAACGCTAACATACTCCAGTAAAATGTTTCTGGGGGAGGACCCAGCCACATTTTTATTTTTTGCTTTCGACGCCCATGTAGCAAGGACACATTAAACTGATCAAAAGTGACAGTAAAGACATTTATAATGATTTTATAAAGATTTCTGTGACACTCAAGATTGGAGTAATGACTGCTGAAAACTCAGCTTTACCATCACAGGAATATATTACATTATAAAATGTATTCAAATAGAAAACAGTTTGTGACGAGTGGGGCGGGGCCGAGAGCCGTGGGAACAATTAAACATAAAACTTTAATAAACAAATACAAAAAGAAAGTAAAAGCAGCAGCCCCTCACGGACGACTGCCACATAAAACATAAAACAACAAAGTCCAGGCCTGGTCCTCTCTCGCCCTTCACTGTCGTTACTCCTCCTTTTATCCTTCCGTAAGACTCGAGACCGGTGAGTGGCGCAGGGGTCGCTCATTATCATTTACTCCACCGGCCTCGCTC
This sequence comes from Sinocyclocheilus rhinocerous, assembly GCF_001515625.1. Taxonomy (NCBI): domain Eukaryota; kingdom Metazoa; phylum Chordata; class Actinopteri; order Cypriniformes; family Cyprinidae; genus Sinocyclocheilus; species Sinocyclocheilus rhinocerous. The sequence continues at coordinate 480,921 of NW_015627629.1, forward strand.
CGTTCCCACAGCTCTCGGCCCCGCCCCACTCGTCACACAGTTCTTTTGTACTGTAATTATATTTCAAAGTATTATTGATCAAATTAAGGCAGCCTTGGTGAGGATAAGAGAGTTCTTTCAAAAATACACACACACAAAAAAAACTTACCAACCCAAAACTTTTCAATGGTAGTGTATTTTAAGTAGAAGACACACCGCTCGAGGAACGCACTGCTGGACCGTAACCGTGTGCAGTGTGCACGCTTAATTAATCCGTTAACATGAGTGCGGAAAAAATACGCACCACGTATGTACTGCAAATGGAGTAATGTGAACCTGGCATTATGTGTGTGCGCTGCGAGTGTGCACGAGCGCACAGTCTCCAGGAGTGCGCGCGCGGGCGCTGAATGGTTAAACACTGGCAAGAATTAAAAAGTAATGCAATTTATAAACTTTAGTGACGATGTGACACTGCCTCGATTGTGCAAGTGACAATTCCTGTGTCAACTGCAGTGTGCAGCTCGCTTATAGAAAGATGCGATGTGGTGATTTGAACCCATTTGCGTATTTTGAGAGAGAAAGAGAGAGAGCGCGCAGTGATTCACTCACGCTGTTTGTGAAATTACGTCTCACACAAGGTTTTCAAATTACTTTATAAGTTATTTAATGAAGAGTACCTCACCTTCAGCATTATAATTATTTTACCCACACCGGACAGAGACGGTGCCGCTGCATGTCGTGCCAAACCTCTCACGGCAGCATCATCAGCTTGAGATCAGTTTTTTGAGATTAGTCTTTTTAGAGACCGCCGATCATACATCCCAAACGTGATTATCGGCCGATAATGATCGGTAGCTGATCAATCGGAGCACCCCTATTTTTAAGTAAACACCTTAAGCAGGTCTCATTTCCAATCATTAATTTAAATATTTATAATATATCAGCATATATTGCCCTCCACTGCAGATATCAGTGTTGGCTATTAAAAGTCAGTATCAGTCAATCACTAATGAAAATCATTCATTTATTGTGTAAGGTGTCCGTGCAAGAATAAACCAGTGTCTGGAGTGTGATAGCACAAAGGCTGCGGCTAGCCATAAAACGAAGTCCAATCTTAGTCTAATCATAAACTTAAACGAGATCCTTCAGTCCATGCATGTCTGTTCAATAACTCATACACCCTTTCTAACACTTTCCATTGACTTCTATCGTTTTATAGTGAGCTGATATTTTCTGATATTAACATACCCCTCACGAGTATGCGTGAAGACCGCAAACGTGTGTAGAACTTTTGATGACCCGATGGGTCACACTTACAACAGAGTTGCAAAAATGCAAGTAACATTTTTTATGAAGCTTTATTTACACATTTTGTTTACTTTGCACTTTAAAATAAACATCTAAATGACTGTTTAGTCATGATGTACGATTTTCCAAACCAGTATGACTTTCTTTCTTCTGTGGAACATATGAAAAGACATTTTAAAGAACGCTTTGACATTTCTCAAAATATTATCTTATATGCTCCACAGAAGAAAGAAAACCATATAGGTTTGGAACGACATGAGGGTAACGATATGAGTAAATGATGACAGAATTTTCATTTTTGGGTGAACTACCCCTTTAGGTCTTAGTTACAAGAAATAAAGCTACAGCTGAGAGAAATAGTCACAATTACATGAAAAAGTCAATATTTTGAGCTATAAAGAAATAGAGTAACAGTTTTAGAGAATTAGGTTACCATTTTATTTTTGTAACTCTGTGGCAGAAACTAGCATCCATAAGTGTTTTAAAAAGCCATTTTTCTCATGAGAATCGTTGACTGGTTCCCACAATGTAGGTGATTTCATGTTTTACTGCCCTTGTGGTGACATTTGATCACCACAGTGTAGGCAAAACATGAACATCACACATCACATTCAACACAAGATCAAAATCTGGATCGCAATCGCACACGTGATCAAACTCTGGAAGCCTCTTTTACAGTGTTCACACACACACACACACAACTACTTTCCCCTCTCCCTCTGTCCTTTCATTTCTCTCTCTCGCAAACACAATCTAGGTCACACACCTGCTGAAGCACAGCCATACACCCTCACTCTTGGCAGAGCACACAGTGTTGCCATGGTTTTAGTGTGTGTGTGTGTGTGTGTGTGGAATATTAAGACTTCATTAAGCCTTTAAAGCTGCTTGAGTCTGTCTCTACACATGCTTTGAGGGACAGAGAGTGTTTTTGTGTGTGTGAGGGAATGCATGAGGGTCTATATTCGCATTTGAGTCTGTTTATATTTTGTGTGAAAAAGGATGTGTGTATGTAATTAGAAACATCTGCTCAGCACAAAGCCACCTTTAGAAATACTTAATAAAATAGGTCAGAGTGCGCACACACACACACATACACACACCAACCCACCCACAAATACACAGAAGGACAATCAAACACAAGCAGGAGTCACTGCTGATTGAATAAACCGAGATAAAACAGAAACAGATAGACAGTAAATGTCATATCAGTCCACACGCAATGACAGAGTGACAGACAGACAGATAGAGAGAGAGAGAGAGACGCTGGGGGAATAACAGCAGTGTTAATCACTGACCCTTGGGCAATGACACACTGACACGCGTCTCACCACAGTAGCTGCTCTTTAACCCATGCAGGATCAATTTCAGCCTCTCTTCTGTAAATAACATGCATATTTTCATTCTACTGTACTGAACTAATGTTCAACAGGAAGACAAATCACTTTTATATACCAATATACCAATTATTTCTCCATGAAAACAACATAATTAAAAGGAGAACAAATGTAGACTTTTAAGAAGTCCAGTCAGATTTGACCCAGGAAACTCTCGTCACTTCAAGAGTTTCAGAAGAACAATGTCTCATGCTGTGGTGACAAGCTATACATTTCAACTTTCAGTATTTATCATCAAATCCTCCCAAGACCATATTATCTATGCTAGACACTTGAATTTTATAGAGCTACACACTTACTTTATATTTCACCAAAAGAATTTTGAGAGAACAATCTGAGACAAAGTTATTTATATTATATATTTAAATGAATCACTGAGCTATAAAACAGCGACCTGTGAGCAATATTGTCCTCTGGGGTAGAACTACACTGTAAAAAAAATTCTGTAGTTTTTACAAAATAATTTTGGCAGCTGTGGTTGCCAGAATAATTTTGTAAAAAATACAGAAAAACTGTAAACACATTTATGGACAAAAACTGTAAATTTTACAGTATAAAACTGTAATTTACGAACAAGAAAATTTGATTGTAAACCAGTAAATTCAACAATGCACACTGCTATTAAAATCTGTTTTGTACATACTGACAACCACCATAATAATGCAGGTGGTAAAAGAGAAAGCGTAATTTTACAGTTAAAATTACACTTATTTTTTACAGTGTAGTTCTCAAGAGTTCCTAAAGATTTCACAGAGAGGCAGAAAGTGTTTCTGAGTTGTCCTGCTCTCTTCTCTGCTCTCTTCGGGTAAACTTGACCTTTCGTGTCTGTTTTTTCCCCTCTTGGCGGGACTGCAGTCACAGAGCTTGTTCTGGATGAAGAACTGCCTCTGCTTTGAATTTCTGATGAAGAGATTCAGCAAATACTTTCTTTTTAATGCTTGACTGAATTCAAACTGCTCTTATTTAGTGTTAAAATCCCTCCAAACTCAAGCTGTCTTTCATGAGAAATCTTTTAGAATGGAAAATTTTATTCATGTTTTATACCTTTATTTTTCCAATAGTTTTTGCTAAAGAGAAGCTTATTTCCCTTGTATTTACACACACACACACATATACATGTGTTTTAACTAAAATTAAAACACACACACACACACACATATACATGTATTTTAACTAAAATTAAAACACACACACACACACACACACACACGTGTATATAAATATATATATCGCTTTTGGGTATTATTTGATTAAAATGCACCAGCTGTTAAACAGCTATCATAGATCAGTTTTTGTCAGTCTTGTGTTCATGTGGTTCACTGAGCTTCTGTTAGGTTGTTGAACTCACTTTAATGCACAATTAAAGTTTATATTGCAGCAGTGTGATAAGAACGGCTGTGATCTGATATTTCACACGACATAACCTCCCTTTGAGTTCAGCCGTTAAATGAACGACTGATCTCTCTGACTGTAATTCATGGCACAGTGGGGAAATGATGTATAGGTATGGGAATTAGTTTCATTGATGCTTATTGTCACAGCATACAAGCTTAAATCTTTACCTAAAGAAAATCAAGCCCCCCCAAAATATTCAGGGAAACAAAAATCTGACATCTTGGGAATGCAGTGTGATATGAGTGCTGATCATCACACTTTGCTTCATGACAAATGCTCACACATGGAAAAACAGAGAGTGAACAAAGCTTGTAGGCCTTAGAGATCTCCCAAAGTGCACAAAGACGGACGGTGAGGTTCTCTTTTCTTTTCTTTCTCCTTGCTCTGTTTATGTGTGTGTGCGTGCGTGTAAGAACCCTCTTTGTTTTGGCTCTCCAAGTGGCTGACACACAGCCAACAGCCAGACAGAGCCTCAGTGTGTGTGTGTGTGTGTGTGTGTGTGACGGAGAAAGAGAGAGCTACAGAGAAACAGGGTAAAAGAGAATGTGTGTGTGTGTGTGTGTGTGTGTGTGTGTGTGTATGTATGTGTGTATGTGTGTGGCGGGTAAATTTATGTCTAGCTGAGTGAGTAATAGTGAATGCACTTGCACAGAAATGACTCTCTCTCTCTGCACACACACACCAGATCGGCGGTAAATATGTACACATAAAAACAAATCTGCCAGCCATAAATAGAAAATACAAACATACATCATTCATGACCTTTGCTCTGCTGCACACACAAGCAAAACTAACACACACCAGACTTGTGGTAATATACACACAAATTTGAAAAAAATGTGGAAAAAAAATAATTTGCCAGTCATAAACAGAACCTAGCATAAAAACTTTTCTGCTAAGAGACACACACACACACACACACACAAACAGAGAGACACACATTGCCTATTACCTCCACAAGCACCAAATTACTAGCTTAACTGAAGTTGCTAATGGCAACTTGGACAGACGTCCACAACTACAGTCTTGCTCTGTGTGCGTGTTCTTGTTTTCTGTTTTTGTTAGTGTCAAACAAAACACTGTTTGACACTAACAAACCCCCCCCCATACACACACCCACATAGTAATGGAGTCACTTCCTGACTAAGTCACACAACTGATTAGTTATTGGGCAGCTAGAACTGCATGTGTATGTGTGTGTGTTGAATATGAATAATTGTGCTACAGTAAGAGATGAAAATCATTAGAGGTTTGTTTTGCTAATGGACAGGCTGATAAAACTGGCTGTGTCTCCTAATGAGTGAGCAACATGGACAGCATTTTTGGGCATTATAAATGCATTTGAACATTCAAAATGAACTTTCAAATGTATGCAGAATGAATAAAGTGCCTAATTATACATATGAATGTTCAAATCCGATGTTTGAACAACCTGATGTCCAAATTTGCTGCATCAAATATACAAACATTTAAATCGAATGAATGAAACTATGATTCTCAAAAACGTTCATTCGATCATAAGGATGTTGGAATCAAATGTTCAGATGCATCTAAAGTGCCCAAAAATGCTGACCAAAGCTTTCAAATATTCACATTAAAGATTCAAATGCACTCTGATGCCCCAAACTGCTGAATCAAACATACCTGTATAGTATGAACTTTCAAACAAACAAATAACATCCAAAAATGCTTAATCTGCCAAATAAACATTCAAATCCAACATATGAATGAAACCTTTATTTTGTCACAATCAAACATTTAAATGTATCTATAGTTCGAAAAATGCTGAACATAGAGTTCAAAAATTTTAAATGAAGACTCTATAATGCATCTATAATGCTCAAGAGTGATGAACAGAACATTTAAATATTTAAATCCAATCCAATATTCAAATGACCTATGATTCCCCAAAATGCAAAACCAAACATAAGAAATTGCAAATCCAACATTCAAATGAACATGAGGCCCAAAAACATTGATTTGATCACATGAACGTCCAAATCCAACATTTAAATGAAACTATGATTCCCCAAAATGCTGAATCAAACATAAAAGTACAAATTCAACGTTCAAACAAACATATGTTGCCTAAAAACGCTGATTTGAACATATGAACATACAAATCTAATGTTCAAAAGAAACTGTGATGCCCAAAAACACAAGTCTGGGTAGGAAGTTCACTGACAGAGACAAGATGTGACCAGACATTTGTAAAAAAACACACGCACACAAACGGATGCAGGACAGAACAGGACAGGACGTCCATAAAGGAAGAAGGTGGAAACATCAGCTTTTATCCACCGATTTATCCAAATTTCATCAGATTCATTCCTGGAAACAAAGTGATTTCAGTTTGGTTTGTGAGGAACTTGAGATTAATGTGTCGTCTGTAGCTTTCCTAAATCCGCTGTGATTCATTAAAATGACATTTGGGAAAAATGAGCATGTGTGCAGACTGTGCACCACTGTGTGTGTGTGTGTCTGTTTCCCCTGCACACGCACACGCACATGCACCCTGAGTCTAAGTAATCACAACGCAAACAAACATCACCGTGTGTGTGTGTGTGTGGTCCTGTCTCTTCCTAAATGATGACATCATTGGCGCTGACTGGAGCTCATCACACACCCAGGCTTATAATCTCTTAACCTGGATCTATTTAACCGCCTGCCATTACTGACAGCAGAATCAGACAGACAGAGAGACAGAGAGAGAGAGAGAGTGTGCCTAACACAAAGCAGAGCACCGACACGTATGTAAACACTGCGGTGGGTGAATGTGTGAGTGCGAGATTGAGAATTAGTGAGTGAGAGAAGAGAAAGAGAAAGAGAGAGAGAGAGAGAGAGAGCGAGCGCGTCTGGTGGTAGATGTCGACATGTGGTTAGACCGTTACTGGCACGGTGCCAAGAACAGGCGAGGGGGCGGGGGTGTCTCACACACACACACACACACACACACACACACATGTGCTAAATATAGAGCCCTGCCGAGTCTACAATCTCACACATACACGTTGTGAGACGAGTACAAACGCATAGACAAACAAGCATGAGATGAAAGGGATACCAACATGTAGGGCACTATGATTCCTGCAATGTGGAAATCGCAGACAGATTGTGAAATCGAGTCATTAATGCAGAATTTACTGTATAAAGGAGCAGTCATGTTAGCGAAATGTAGGCAAAAACGGGTCCATTTTTCAATAGTCAATCAGTGTTGGGGAAAGTTACTTTTAAAAGTAATGCATTACAATATTGCGTTACTCCATAAAAAAGTAATGCATTACGTTACTTAGTTACTTTTTATGGAAAGTAATGCGTTGCGTTACAATAGTGTAGCAATGTATGAAGCACATCTCAGACAGAATTCACTTTCAAACCAATCAACTTTCTGTTGGTCAGCATGGCGAATTTGTGTGGTCAACCTGAACATGAGCGAAATTTGCATGGGGAACTGCAATGGGAACACGGACTCCTATTGAAATTACTGGAATTTGCCCATTAAAAAAAAAAATCCAATGATAAATGTGACCGCACCTTAATGTGGAACGTCACAAAAACTGACAAATTTCGGATTAATAAATCAAAAGTAGGACCGTGCATTTAATCAAATTCATATTGTGACACAGACTAGTGTCTGTGATTATTAAACTGCAAAAAGAAATATGATGTCTGAATTTTACAGTGAAAGAGCGGTGCAGTTTTGTTTACTGGGGTAAATCTCTGTTGTGCATCGCTTTATTTGACCAAAATAAATAAATGCATTTTTATCTTATTACAAGTTTTATGAATTGATAACCATGGTTTCTGATGATAATTTTGTATTCAATCTTAAAACACAGACTATATAAAAATTTTATTATAGTTACAATTTTAATAAATTATCAAATGGCTAAAGTTTTATGAATTCAATTGATTAGACATGTATAGTTATACCAATAAATCTGAACCCAGAAAAATTAAAATGAAAAACACAGAATTTGGGGAAAAAATTAAAGGATTTCAAAGGGTTCTAAACACAGATGTGTTTGCTTTTTTTGTGTTACGAGTTTGTGTGCGTGTAATAAAAGTCGGAAACATTCATATAGAGGGAAACCAAGACTGAAGAGAGAGAAAGACCCCAAACCCCCAGAGGAAATAAATTTCCTAGGACACACAGAGCCGTGCACACAGGCGTGCAGTTGACCTCTTATTCTGTGGGGTCATGGAGTAATGTAAGCTCTGCAGCTGGTACATAAATATGACTTTGAGAGCAGAGTCCAAGGTAACTCGAAACAACTCTACAGCTGCGTACAAACACACACACACACACACACACCTAACTCTCTATTTGAACTACATTCAGACTGATGAAGTGTAGCGAGAGACGGCTCTCTCTGTTCTGTGCTCTGCTGGTCTCTGGGAAGGTAGAGCAGGAAAAAATGAAAAGACAAATGAAATAAAGTGTGTCTGCCTCTCTCTCTCTGTTGAAATGATGGCACTGCTGTGCAATGTCCCTTTGGAAATAAAGCACAACTGATGTCACGCCCTCATGTGAAATGAGCACACGTTCACGTACATCACACAGCAAATCATGAATTAGTAAATCAGACGCTGAATGTTCAGTCTGTGAAATCACAGCTATGTATGCAGACACAGAGCAGACTGCATTAGTGATCTATAATAATATTATAGAAAACAGGATTAGAAAAGAAGCATCTTATAGTCATCAATTTCAAGGCTGCATTTATTTGATCAAACATACAGAAAAAATGGTAATACTGTGAAATATTTGTAATTCATTCCTGTTATGGCAAAGCTGAATTTTCAACATCATTACTCCAGTCTTCACTAGGGTTGCAAAGGGGCGGAAAATTTCCGGTACATTTTCCGGAAACTTTCCATGGGAACTTCGTCTGGGGAATTTTAGAAATATTCCAAGTTTGAAACTTACCAGGAATTTATGGGAATTTACAGGAATTTTGGGGAATTAATTGGAAATTTGGGGAAATTTATAAAACTATTATATACAAACATAAATATAAACATTTAGTTTGATCATAGGCTCCAATACAATACTATCTAAATCTAATACTAATACAAATTTTAAAAATGACATGTGATGCTTTTTTCAGGATTTATTGATGAATGAAAACTAGGGCTGCACGATTAATCGCATGCCATTATCATGCGCATCTCGTCAGTAAAGCCGGTTCTGTGATTAAACTTGTGAACAGTGTTTATTCAAAATAGAAATCTTTACTATTACTTTTTATCAATTTAACACATCCCTATTGAATAAAAGTATTAATTAATTAATTTTTTTAAAAGAGAAAAGATACTGACCCCCAAACTTTTGAAAGGTAGTATATTATTAAAAAAGGATTTCTATTTTAAATAAACGCTGTTCTTTTTTTTTTTTTTACTCTTTATTCATCAAAGAATCACAGGTAATAAAAAAATAAAAAATAAATATTAAACAGCACAACTGTTTCCAAAATTGATTATAAATAAGCATATATGATTTCTGAAGAATCATGTGACACTGAAGATTGGAGTAATGATTCATCAGCTTTGCATCACAGAAAAACGTTACCAGTCTATGGTTTGTTCAGTCAGTGTATTTGTTTTTACAATGGTATAACCTAATTTAGTTGCACAGTATATTACACACAGCACAAGGAAGTTTTAAACAATTTTTTGTAATATTCATGTAATTTACAGGAGCTAATTAACTAACTAACGTCAACTAGTGTCCTCCCTCACGTTACTTCACAGAGTGAGGAATAGCAGTCTAAAGTACGTACTGTACTTGTCTGCGATTTAGTACAATAATTAAATTAAGCTGGTATCACGTCTATACTTTTAAGCCTCCTGCCATTTTTTACATCTGTTCAAAATCACGACATTTAAAAAACAAACTGTTG
>NW_015627629.1:491530-502979 GCF_001515625.1 Sinocyclocheilus rhinocerous
TTTTTTTTTTACAGAAAATAATTTATTTATGTTCTGATTATTGTTGAGCTGCAGGTTTAGGCTCACTTAAGTGACTGCATTTAATTAAGAAGAATTTAATTATTTATTCTAATTATTTAGCCTGACATGTTTACTGTTCCAAAATGTTCTATATGTTTCTTAAAAATAAAATGTGTTCAGTGGGAAAAAAAAGTTTTTTTTACCCAGACATTTAAAAATAACATATTTTAGAGCTGTAATCGCAATACCGTGATACCGTGATTTTTTTTTAATCTAAGGTTATCATACCGTCAGAATCTCATACCGGCCCATGCCTAGCACTGATACTTTAAAACTTCATATTTATACATTTTTAATTATTTATATGTTCATGCACAGTATTTACTATATACAGTAGTTCAATTAATGAAGAAGCTGTTCCTCTAAATAAGAAGCAACTGGAACAATCACAATGTATTGCAATGTATATTGCATTGTGAGGTAGTTTATGATACCCTAATAGTAAAAAAAAAGTGCAGCCTAAAGAACAATGCAATGTTTGTTTAGTAAAAGTTAGCCTTTATCATAACAGGAGTCATTTTCATATAAAAGTTTTAAAGGTACACTAGCATCAGCTGTTTAACAGTAAAACAAAAATGGTCAAGTAAAACTAAATTACAACATTGTGGCAGAAGAAACCTTAACTAACATTTTAAATGGACCTTGAGAATCAAATGACACAAATGGGTAAAATGTAGCTTCTTTAAAGCCTCTTAAATCAATTTTAAAGGGGTCATAGGATGCTACATGCACTTTTACAAGTTGTTTGAACTGAAATGTGTGTTGGCAGTGTGTGTACACAACCACCCTATAATGATAAAAATCCACCCAGTGTTTTTTTTTTTATCTCGTTAAATGTTTTCCCCTTTCTCAAATCGAGCCGATCTCAAATGCCTGTTAGGCTTGCCGCGATGGACGGTGTTGACGGTGTTAAGCCGCAACACCGTTTACGTCACTTGCCCACCGTGTCACCGACCCCCACCGTCGTTTTGATTTTTTTATAGTAATAAAAATCATTTAGTTCAGTAAAAGAACAGACACTACAATTAAAAACTGAACGCGTCTGCTCAATGCGGCGTGCCGAACGACAGTCGCATCAAACAGATCAGATTTCATTCATCCAGTGAGGAGAATGAGTCGAGCTGACTGACAAGAAGAGTGGGGTGATTTATCTGAAAAGAGCTGTTTTTGACAGGGAAAAAAAATGAATTTTTTACACTACCATTGAGAAATTTTAACCAAACTATGTTACAGACTTTTCATTAAGACCCTAAAGAATCCTATCAACTTGTGGAAAATGGGCATCCTATGACCCCTTTAAATTCAACTGACATGATTTTTGGTTAAAAAAATTTTTTTAAATCAACTTTAGACTCTCTCTCACCTCTCATTTCCTAGAATCCCCTCATTTCACATTCATAAAAACACAGGTCTTTCTGTTTTCATAGTGTCAATAAAAAAGCCTGTAAAGGTCAAAAAGTTTCTGAGCACTTACAAATATGTACAAATTCCCTGACACGCACACAAATACACACACATGAAAGTACAAACACATAATCTGTTCTTCCTCTTGACGCATTCACACACACACACACACACACACACACACGAGTGCTGTGTTAATGGTCTGTCAGACAGAAACACACACATTGACTGGCTTTCATCCCGTGAGTGAGCGTCTGTCTCTCCCCGTCTCTTCTATCTCTCTTCCTCTCTCTGACAAGTACACTGACAAACATGCCGTGTTCATTTTTGAAAAAGAAGGTCGAATAGTGATAGAAAAAAGAGGGCCAGGGAGATATAAGAAAGAGAGAGATAAAGGGAGAAAAAGATGGTGTGTGTGTATGTGTGCTGTGCATGTGTGTGTAGGTCACTGTGATAGAGAACGGCTGCTGACTCAGTGATATTCTACAGCAGAGAAAGTCACAAGCAGATCTCTGTGCGTGTGGTGTGTGTGTGTGTGTGTGTGAGAGTGAGTGTGAGAGAGAGAGAGTAAAAAAGGAAACCAGAGTGTGTCTGTGTGGCTGTTTCAACCCACAGGAAAATGTATTGCTCAGAGATTCTTTCTCAGTTATATTTCATTTGTTTCTCCTAAAAGAACAGAGAACAAATTAGATTATTGCTGACATATAGTGAGAGTATAGAGTTATAAAATTAGGTATTAGGGTTTGGTGTGATGGTTTATATCACCTAATGGTAGAGATTATGCTATGCCATGGTATATCCACAACACAATTTGGTATGACAATGATTCAGTTTGATTGACTTTATGATTGGGATGCACTGAAATCTGAAATCCATTTATGATTATTTTCCATTATTTTGGAAAATTTATAATTATTTAGCAAAATACGCTAAATAATTTTAAATTGAGATTTACATGTCATGTAATGGAAGATTTACTGAATCAATTGTTCAAATATAAATGAAGTTTGGCATGTATAGGGACAGTAACAATATTGACCATCTTGTTGCTGCAATGTTTGTTTAGCAACAATGCCAACGTTGCTAAAGTCTCCAGTGTATGTATTCCTTATTTTATAATAGATTCAAACATGGTTCATCACATCATATTTAACAAAATCTAAAACATTTTTTTGCAACTTTTTGCACTGATGCCAGACTAACTGGCTGTTATTAAGCCTCTCATCAAAAAACCACAACTTGACCCCAAAGAACTAGTTAATTACAGACCGATCTCGAATCTCCCTTTTCTGTCCAAGATACTAGAAAAGGTAGTATCCTCACAATTATATTCCTTCTTAGAGAAAAATGGTATCTGTGAGGATTTCCAGTCAGGATTTAGACCGTATCATAGTACTGAGACTGCTCTAATTAGAGACTATTGTCATTTAGCATTATTGACACACTATTTTCCTAATTAATGCTGTTCAGTTGCTTTGACACAATCTGTATTGTTAAAAGCGCTATATAAATAAAGGTGACTTGACTAATTCATTTGAATTAATTACGAATTCTTTACAAATAATCGTATCTTTTTGTTTGCATTTATCATAAGTTCCAAATACAACATAAAATAATAAAATTAGATGAAGTATCTTTTATTTGTAAATGATTTAATTTACTTGATTGTCCAAAAACAGACAATAAGACATGGTTATTTTAAAGGGGTCATATGATGCGATTTCAATTTTTCCTTTCTCTTTGGAGTGTTACAAGCTCTTGGTGCATAAAGAAAATCTGTAAAGTTGCAAAGACTAAAATCCAAAGAGATATTCTTTATAAAAGTTAAGAGTCAGCCACACCTACCTAAAACGGCTCGTTCTAACACGCCCCCACATATATATTACAGCTCAGTTACGATACATGTAAGGAATAATTGATGATGAGAGAGAGCCTAAGCGTGTGCAAATTACTTGAGTCTGTGAGTCTATGTGAGTTTAACTGCTTCAAGAACAGTGACGTTGCCACCTTGCTACTGAGAAATGTCATGCAGCTTTTCAGCTGCAAAACTATTTTATTGGTCAAGTCGCAGGCAACGCAAACAACAAGTTTCTGTGCGCATGAAAGTTTCCATGTGCCATGTGAACTATGGACTATGTGTCTGTATTATACTGTCTGTACTAAAGAGAGTGTGCTTTCGTCGATAATAAAATGTAATTTTGTGGGAAAAACATGGAAATAGCTTATTTTTATCCTATTATTTGTCATATTTATTGGCTTGTGTTCCTTTGCTGCTGAAGGCTGTAAGGACCTTTGCAAAAACTGAAATCACTTGGCGAAGTGATACAAAACATGTAATGCGAAGACCTGCCTGGAACTACTTTAACTGTGTGTTTCCTGAAAAATAATTGCACACCTTAGAACGTTCTTCAGCCAGTCAGAATCAAGCATTCAAAAGTCCCGTAAGCAGTGATATACACTACTATTCAAAAGTTTGGGGTCAGTAAAACTGTTTTTTAAATAATTAATACATTAATAATTACTAAATTAATACTTATAAGGTTGGTTAACACTAAGAATGATAACAATAATGCTAATTACATTATTAACACACACTGCGATTATGTCATCTGCTGCTTTAAATACTCAAGCTCTTTAAAGCCCGGTGGATACTGATTAGCTGACAGTGTTTTTATCATTCATCAGCTGGAAAAAATCATTCTGAAAGTGATTCTAATGATCTTGCTCCTCTGTGACATTATTGTTATAGCTGTGGTGTGGACTTCCCTATTCTCATAGAATTAGAATGATTATTAAAGCTGTATAATTATAGTTATCATTGCAGTTCTCATCCTTGGTGTGAACCGGCTTTTATTCAGCAAGGATTTATTAAACTGATCAAAAGTGATAGTATTTCTAACGTTACAAGATTTCCATGTCAAATGTGGTTCTTTTGAACTCTGAGAATCGAAGAATCCTGAAATGAAATGCATCATGATTTCCACAAAAATATTAACTAGTATAACCATTTTCAACATTGAGTGTGTGTGTGTGTGTGTGTGTCACTGAGAATGAAATAAAAGAGGAAGAAAAAGCAAGAGGAGTAAAAAAAGAGAAAAGACTGCATGAAAAGGGAAAGAAAGAGGTGAATGTGTGTCTGTGTGTTGGCAGAGTCAGATAAATGAGAAGAGAGGAATCAGTAGAGGCTGTGTAAAATCTCTCTCTCTCTCTCTCTCTCTCTCTCAGATGCTGCTACAGAAATACCTTTTATTCTAACCACCCTGACAGACAATAACACTCTGCCCAGCACACACACACACTTGCACTGTTTTATCAAACACAGCTATAAACACACAGTGCTCTGAATGGAGAAAAAGTCCACACACACACACACGTTCACTCTTATCTCTGCAGCCTGTTGGTCAAACAGAGCTCTGTTGTCACGGTTACCCCATTTACCCAATGTAAATGTCCGTAACCCATGGTTACTCCAGGTTCGCACGGTATCCCACAGTAACATGTGGTTAGCCACGGTGACATGCCATCATAAATGAGGTTACATAATACAGGATTGTAGAGTATGAGCGCGTAGGGGTACAAATGACTGCTTTAAAGTCTTTGATCTGCCGTCTGGAAAAAGAGGAAAATGTTTTTTCTTTTTTTATCTTTATGACACAGAAGGCAACTAATGACAGCAACTAATTTGCCTTGCCTTGCCTTGCCTTGAAAAGAAAAGCCCGTCAGTTTCATTCATTCATCAGCTTGATGTTCATAAATACATGTGTTGCTGAGTGTTCAGACACAGGTCGCCTCATAACTATCAGCATAAATTTTGGTTTACATTGCAGCTAAAAGCGGAAGTCAGACTGACATTACAATCGCTACAAACCTCAGTTCGCTTTTGAGCATGAAGTTTAAGATCTGGTAAATCAGTATTATCAAGCCAATAAAAAGGCAACATAATGGCAATTAAACGAGAAAATAACATATGAGCCAGCTGTTTTAACGATTCATTCAGAAATCAGACTCACAAAATCACATCACTTTGAATCATTCTGATGAATTCTTTGAATGAACTCCAAATGAAATCCATCAGAGTGGTTACTGAATCAATGTCTAACTCACTTATCCAGTTAACATTACGGTCAGGGGAACTTAAATCAGTATTATTAATAATAATATTTAAATATATTTAACTATTAATATATATTTAAATATAAGAATTATATATATATATATATATATATATATATATATATATATAAAATACACACACAGGGATGGTGATGCGCAGGTGCGCATGTGCAACTAAAAAAAATGTGTTTTAGATCAACTAACTGTAATACTGTATAAGATTTCCATTTCAACTGAACGCATAAATCTAGGCTATGTGCTGCCGGTTTCACAGCAAAACGTAAAACTGTGACATTCACTGATGCACTTCAGTCGGGCAGTGCTAATAAATCCGGCAGTGCATATACTTACTTGCCAGCAACCCGCCAAAATAAAAGTTTGCTGATGTTAGGTTTAAAAATGTTGAAAATTCATATAAAAAAAAAGAAAGAAAAAAGTAAAGAGGAAAAAAAATCGAAAATGTAAATATTAGCATTGTATTTTTAAGTGTACTATAAAATAATTCTATTTTTATTTCATATTAATTTTTATTTTAAAATAATTTTAAATGATTTATTTTTTAAATAACCTAATTAAATAAAGCAATAATATTATTTTTACTATTAATTATTTTATTTTTTATAGTTATATTTAATGGGTCACAGTCACACTATGTACAGTGTAAGCACCAAACCAAATCTCTAGGTGCTCTCATGAGAACCAGACCGAAAAACTTGTGCACCCCTGTATATATATATATATATATATATATAAAAACATACTTATAAATATTTAAAAATACTTTTTATTTTAAAAAACAACTTTTTCTTTAACTAGACTGATAAAAACCATTGCACCCCAACTCTGACTGCATGAAGCCAGCCAAATACTTTCAAGCTCTTGCCATTTTTGTGTGTAACATGCATCAGATGGTCCATGAACAGTTTGAGCAGCAGTACTTTTGGGGGTTTTGTGGACTCACCAGGGCAGGCTGCAGTCCCGTCTTCTCCTGGCTGCTGCTGTTGCCATTTGTGCTGGTTCTTTTGGTGGCCCAGACGAGTTCCTGCTCCAACAAAACCACCTCACATTCCTCTCGGAGTCTCCTCCACTTCCTCTCTGTGCTCTGCTCGCCGTCCCAGTGCACACACACCTAACACATGGAGTGAGAGAGAGAGGGTTAGTAGGTTGTGGATGTATGTACACAGATACTCAGGTGCACGTGCACGTGCACACGCATACACATAGCATATGTGTTCACAATTAACTTGATTGATGCAGCTAATTAACAGACGATTCAAAGGCGATAAATCTAATAAATTAGAAACAAATGTCAACACACCAACAGCATACTTAACCACTTGCACAAAAACGTCTGCTTACAAGGTCACAAACAACATGAAATGGAAATCAAATAGATTACACGCGAACATGTGTTGCGTATGTCTACATGATGAAAGGACATTCTTAGACCACACACAAACACCAGATCACACAGTCCTGTCCACATCAAGATACATATTTTCATTTGAAAGTTTGAACTCAATGATGTCAGCGTGTCATCACAGCGTCACAAGTGCTGCGTCTGACTGATGACTGAGCCAGACGAAATGAAAACTCACTCACCGCCTGCAATGAGCCATCCAGCTCTACTGCAGCATGACAATATGGCTCAATCTGTGACAGATCTGAATCACAAAGTCACCCAACAGAAACTCACTATGAATACAGCACTGAGATCTAGCTCCACTCGCAGTGATTCCGAATTTTGGATATTATGCGGAGTGCATTTTAGAAAAACAATTTGATCATTCAAATGTTTCATCCATAATTTTTGGGCATTGTAAGTACATTTAAAATTTTGATTCAAATGTTCGAATTAGGGATGCACCGAAATGAAAATTCTTGGTCGAAGCCGAACAAAATGAAACACTGGGCCGAAGGCCGAACACGGTTTTTCACGTTTTTTTTCCCCAATTTTGCCAATTTTTTCACCATTGCATAAATTAAATAGCCAAAATGTGCTTTTTACTGTTTTGTCTTACTTTTCAAAGAAAAAAATCATTTACAAAACAACAATTTAAAAATATTTACTTAACACTGAACATTTTTTAGCATTCTAGCAGACATTATACCAATAAAACACAACTTAACTTAAAATTAATAAGTTAGTAAAATAATATTTTTTGGCCAATGTTACAATAAATGTTTTAATAGAGCTGTTGTAATTATTATTTTCATTATTATTTTCGTTTTTTATTTTATTTTACAGAGCAACAGTAAAATAACAATAACATTTATTTATGTTGATGGAGTTCTTGCTTTTTGTCAGCTTTTATTTTGGCAGAAACCCGCAGGAAGACCTCGGTGCTTCTTTTTGTTGACAAATGATTCTCATTACGAATTTGGGAAGACGTTTGTTGCACATATCGCATTGTCACATGCCTTGTAAAAATTCATAAAAATGTTACTGAGCAGCACAGATTTCCCTCGCGCTTTTTTGACTTTGAACCCTACCGCCGCGAGTCCGTGCAGCGCTGTTTGAACACATGCAATTCCTGCGTGTATTAGAAAACATAACATTCTGCAGTTTATTTAATTGTTTAAGGGCATTTTGCGATTTTAATCATCATACAGTAACAAGCAACAACCACCCTTCATCTTCTCATCGAAGACATGCGATGCAGTACTAAACAGTCTCTCGCTGTCGGTGCTTGTAATGATTTTTTGCGTCTTTCTCGGACAGCTGTTTCCACACTGCCGTCATGTTTGCTGCATTAGCGCGCGCCTCTATTTGATCGTGTCACGTCATTGTTCGGAACAATTTATTCGGTCTTTTCGCTTATTCAATTCTCTCTTATATAAAGAGCTTTTTTTTGCTATTTTCGGCCGAATAATTTCGGTTGCCGAACATTCGGTGCATCCCTAGTTCGAATGTTCACATTTAGAAATTAGATTTTAATGATCGATTCAGAAGTTTCACATATCATAGGACTGTTCGATTTAAAATGTTTAATGTTTGATACTGTATTTTTTGGCTAGCATAGGCGTGTTTTAACATTCACTTAAAAAACGTTTAAATGTTTGATTCAGCATTAAGGAAATGTGTGGGGCATTTGTGACCTGGTTGCTCAACTGCTAAAGGAACTCCTAGGTCACAGATTCTATTTCCAAGTAACACACTGCTGAGAAAATGTATAGCCTGAAAGCATTGCTTTGGTCATTTAGCCTAAAAGTTGCTTTGGGTAAAAGTCTGCCAAACACATGCTAATTTGAATTTGAGGTCAAATGTTTAAATGTAAATTTTTCTTTTTTATTGTATCTGCATTTCTGAATTGAATGTTCTAATGTTCAATTATGCGATTTTTGGCATTATAAGCACCTTTAAGTTTTATTTTAACGTAAATAATCATAGGCCTGTTCGAATAAGTAGCCTATGTTTGAACATTTGAGTTAAACTTTTAAATGTTTGACATTTGTATAGCCTGAAAGCACCATAAAAGTGTTTGCCAAATACATACATGCTAATTACAATTTTCAATATTTTGGGGTATTCTAGGTACATTTTGAAGTTCAAATTGAATGCTAGAATGTTCGACTGATAACATTTGTGCATCGTAGGTTCATTCGAACATTAAATTCAACATTTTGGGGCTTTATAGGCATAATCAAGCATTCACCACATTGTGAAACAGTCATCATGGGATCATCTTGTGTTTTTGAATGAAAATCAGAAATGGTTATGGAGAGACAAAAGAGAGTCACAGTTCCTCTTCTTTGCTCTAGAATAGCAAACTTCACACATTATAAAGCATTCTGACGTGTGTCTGTGTGTGTGCGTGCCAGACAGATTATGTCTCACACTCTACAGAAGAATAAAAAAACCTGAAACATAATGCATTGCAGGGACACATTGTCATTGGTCAAGATCCTCTGAGCATGAGAGAGAGAGAAAACAGAGGAGAGAGAAAAAGGACCATTTTTGAGTTGCTATGCTACCAACATCTCTCTCTCTCTGACTATTCTTCCACCTCTCTATCTCTCCATCTCCCTCAACTTCTTCTTTTCTTTCTCCTGTCTTTCATCCTCACCTTTCCCCTTCATCTTCTCACTGTCTCTTTCACACAAAGACACACTCAAACTCTCTCTCTCCCAGTGTAAGGATGCGTGTCGGACACCGAGGTGATTTACGTACACTCCTGCCATTATCTGCGAGATGTGTGTGTGCCTGACCGAGAGTGTGTGTAAGAAGGGGGAGTGTGAAAGGAAAACAGCAATTATTCATTTAGAGGAGATCATTAGTCATAGGAACCAGTCCTACTGCCTCTTTAAAACACACACACACATTCACACAGAGCTTCATCTGTCCTGCGAATGTGAAGTGAGTCTACCATCACATCAGGTTGCCATTTTTCACAGCGGCTGTTTTTTCTGCCGCATGTGTGTAATTACAATGATGTATGTGTGCCGTCTTTGGGTGTGTGTGTGTGTGTTAACAAGCTAACAAGAAGCTTTTTCCTGCTATTTTCACACACACACACGTGTCAGATGTGTGTGTGTGTGCCGAGCTGTTCGGCCATGAAGCATCGACAAGCTGTAACAGGTCAGAGAAGCGTTTCACACATACAGTCACATGGCCGCCACACACACACACACACACACACGCATACAAACTCACAGGCGCACCTGCAAATCAACTCAAGCATTGCATACTCACGTCTCACACTCCTGCAGTATCTCTTATTGACAGACTGCAGGAGAGAAACATTTACACACACTCTCTCTCTCAGTAAACACTTCCCTGAGGCTTGTGGGAGGGAAACATTCACCAGCATCAGATTTCAGCCTGGACCACGGCCAATGCTCCGGCAAAAATTTGCTTATAGCATCAGCATTTATACTCACACAACCTGACACTGCCTTCCTGTCTGAGAAACCGCACACTCTTTTTTTTTACCGGTGGTTTTTCATGAGACGTATGTGTAAATATATTCTGCTAACTGTAATAATCTGTTCCGATCATTTCTGCAACACAAGCGAGGAGTGAATGAGAAGGGTCTGGTTGTGTTCCTGATGAAACCGACACCGTGTGTGTGAAAGGCGAGAGAGAGAAAGAGAGTCTGGGGAATAAAAGCATGCTGCCAACATAGTAGCATGAGACTATCATGTGACTTTGTGTGAGCGTGTCGGTGTCTGTTGTACATACTGTCTTTAGCGCTGAGTGCACACACACACACACACACAAACTCTGTGATCCACGGAGGCGCCTCACTGATCAATAATTTACTGAACGGAGAGAGAGGGAGGAAAGGTGGGCGGGTGAGAGAGAGAAAGACAGATGAAGACAGTGAAAATGTGAGTGTACGTTTATAAAGTCGACTCACATCAGTGCTACATGAAAACACAATGTGTGACAAGCATTTCTTAGCTTATTACGGCAACATTCCCCTATTTGTCATTCAAATTAACACATTTAAAAGTAATTTTCTGTGTAATTTACAATAATTAAACTATTAATGAAACAGATGAATACAATTTGTTATTGTTTTATATGATTATGTAGCGAATCAGCTCATGGGGAAATATGAATAATTAATCATAACTAGTTATAATTAATTATAAATATTTAGATCCGCTGTAGATATTTACTTGACCTCTCAGGGTCAACTGTCTGTCAATTCTAAGAACGTTAATTTCCTGGTTAAGGGAAATAACTTTCTTACTGTACAACTCTACACAGAGCCTGCAGCATAAATCTGCATGATTAGGGACGCCAGTTATGAGTAAACAATGAACAACGTCAAGTGTGATACAAATAAATGACTTTATTAACTACATAAACACTTAAACTAGTCCAACATACTACATAAACACTTAAACTAGTCTAACATACACA
>NW_015627629.1:506458-509288 GCF_001515625.1 Sinocyclocheilus rhinocerous
CACCCAGTTTATTGGGTGAGGGGACTGTGACGATTTGTTAATCTAATGAATAACTGATTTGTTAAATCAAATGAAAAATTGTGTGTTTGATTGGTCCAGACGCTACAATTATATTTTATATTATTTTATATGATATAATTATTTATATGAAGGGAAAAGCAATTAACATGAAATTTAATTAATATCTAATGTGCAACATGATCACTGTGATGTAAAGCAAACTATTTACACAACCTCACGCGCCGGCAGAAGAAGAAGACGTGAACGCGCTCAGGACAGTTCAGACATTGCAGTGAAAATCAGAGGTAAAAAAACTATATAAATATTGTTCAGTTTCTTGCACAGGCCAAACGTTTTGTGTCTTTACACATCAATGTATCATCACGAGCCGCAGGGTTTAATTTGGTTTTGTTTGTGTATGTTTTATGACTCTCAAAGCCGTGATTCCCATCCACTGACATTATAGGACTGACAGACCGCAACGGTTTGAGTTAAAAATCTCCATTTGTGTTCTACTGAAGAAACAGTCACCTACATCTTGGATGCCCTGGGGGCAAGCAGATAAACATCAAATTTTCATTTTTGGGTGAACTATCCCTTTAATAAATAGCAAAATCTGAACCCGACAGAGACAGACTCTGTCAATGAAGGTCTGGTGGATGTGAGCGCTAGAGTGTGTGCGGTTAGGTGTGGTGGAGGACTGCATTGTACATGTGAGTGTGTGTGTGTGTCATGAAGGAGTGACCTAGACACACTGCTGTGATTTAATGCCAGCAAACATGATAAAGATTGGTGTGCATGACAAGAGAGAAAGACAAGAGAGGACGCCGTGTCCTTTGATTGCCTAATATTATACTAGCAAAGCAGCGGCAGGCATTCTTTCACAGGGAGAGTGAGAGTTGGACACTTTGTGCGGCTGTTGGCCAGCTCTCCAGTCCCGTGACTGTGATTCTGTCATGCATGATATTCCGCAGTTTAAACAAACTCTCTCTTCTGTCTGCCAAACACACAATCTCTCGCCTTCACACTCTCTCCTCCGCACATATAAAGACACGCAAACACTCACACAGTGTGAGAGTCAAAGAGACGTGCATGATTACACAAACATCCGAAACAACCACACACCCTGCACCGAGCTCCCCAGGGCTGTTAAATCATAAGACAGAGATGATTTCACAGAGATCTGCAGGGCTAACAGGAGATTCTCTTTCACACACACACACACACACACACACACAAACAGAAACATCAATGCAAGTAATGCATCATCAGAAGGAGATATGACAGAGTGGGAGTTAAAACGGCTCTGTATTGTGTTTAATGTGTGTGTGCGTGTGTGTGTCTCAGTAGGGCTTAAATCTACAATCACACAGCCTGAGCTGGACTTACGTATTTCAGGAGATAAGCTATAGCACACACACACATTCAAAATCCGTCTGGTCTGCAGAATCACACATTGCTTCCCTGGCAAAGCTTCAAACCATCTGCCAAAGTTCAAGGGTCAAATGAAAAGAAAGCTGTATATAAAGCACACCAACACACGCATTTTACAGACAGACTGAGAGGGTTACATAAACATATAAACAAGAATTCACAACTAATGTTAACAAGGTATTAGAGAGAGAGAGAGAAAGAGGGAGAGAGAGAGCATTTACATTTTTTTTTGCTTCTCTCCACATGAGCTAATGTAATTCAACCCGTGTCTCTGACACTGCAGAACCATATATCTGTGTCTGTGTGTGTGAGTGTAGACCGACAAACACACGTGCAGAGAGCTGGAATATGGCCCTCAGTGCGAGCACATGCACGGACGGGGAGGGGGAGAGGAGTGCTTAAATAGAGCACAGTACAAACACACACAACCACAGAAAAAGACAAGACAGAGACATCTGGCTTAGTGGCTTTAGTTAATGCACGCACGCAGCTGAAATTAATAAACGCCTGCATCAGACAAATGATATCACAGGATGAATATCACTGCAACATGCACACTTGTGCAATCCAAACAGAATTTACATTTTTTTTGCTTCTCTCCACATGAGCTAATGTAATTCAACCCGTGTCTCTGACACTGCAGAACCATATATCTGTGTCTGTGTGTGTGAGTGTAGACCGACAAACACACGTGCAGAGAGCTGGAATATGGCCCTCAGTGCCAGCACATGCACGGACGGGGAGGGGGAGAGGAGTGCTTAAATAGAGCACAGTACAAACACACACAACCACAGAAAAAGACAAGACAGAGACATCTGGCTTAGTGGCTTTAGTTAATGCACGCACGCAGCTGAAATTAATAAACGCCTGCATCAGACAAATGATATCACAGGATGAATATCACTGCAACATGCACACTTGTGCAATCCAAACAGAAACACTGTCTGCACAAATAAACCCCCCATCAAAACTGCGTGTGCAACTTTCTCAGTGGGTTAGACTGCAATATAGACTGTTAACTTTTTTTCTTTTTTTTTTACAAGAGTTCAAGAGGCTGAGCGATAGGGCTGCACGATATATCGAAATTATCGAAATATCGCAAATGTAAATATCGCAATATGCATATCGCAAGGGCGTGCGATATCGGAATCATTTTAATAATAGGCTACTTAAATCAAAACGTTGCAAAAGGTCAAAGTTTTAGTTCGACGCATATAGCAGAGAGAATAGCTTGACGTTAAAAAGAGTTAAGTGCAATAAGTTGCAGAAAACAACTCTTTGCCGTCTCGTCTTGCTGACAGACTCACACCTGAAGCGCGTGCACCAGCCGCATCTCACACAGCGTATCTTCCGTTCTGCCGCACACGTGCAAAGCGCGCGCACACACAGAGAGACG
>NW_015627629.1:511804-520085 GCF_001515625.1 Sinocyclocheilus rhinocerous
TTTTTTGTTTGTATGTTCACACTGATGTTAAAATGACATTTTCTGATTTGTGACATTATTTTTTATGTAATGCTAAAACACTGCCGGTCACTTTCAGAAGTCAGAAATTTTCCAAGAAAGAATGTGAAACAAATTGGTTATATAATTTTCATTTTTATATTAAATATTTTAAAATATAATTGAAATTGATTTTACACACTTTAAGCAATATCGTATCGCATATCGAATATCGCATTTTTTAACAAGGTATCGCATATCGCATTTTTCTTCAATGTCGCACAGCCCTAGCGATATTGTGAATATGGTCATGGCTAAAGATATAATGTGCAGCATTACAATATATACACAATCACATTATGAGAAAGTCTATTTTCTTTTCAAAGTCAAAAATATAATTGAACATGAATGATTCAAGCTAAATATATTAGCTTACACCAACACAATCTCATGGAAAATCTCATGTTTTTGGTGGCTAATACGTATGAATATATGTGGGGTGGACTTACTTTTTTCAAAAAATATTAGGTTAATTAATGCGAAATCACCATCTCGAAAAATAGTTACTTTTTCGTGTGAGATCCAGCTGGTACACCAATAAAAGTCATTTTAAGGGTCAGATCACTGAGGATCAGATTTATTTATTTATTTTTAAATATGTGTCATGTGTGAGTATAATGATGATATTTACACAATTTTCACAAAATTTTAAAATTCTGTCATCAAGAATTTCCCCTCATTAAACTGCTCTATTCATATGGAATACTTTTATGATATCTTTATGAACTTTCTGAAGCAGGTTTGCTTGCCTGGACTTACAATGTATGTACAGAAATCTCTTATGTTTCATTAAATATATCTTAATTTGCTTTTCGAAAATGAATGAAAGTGTATTTTTTCCATCACATTTAGTTCATACACTCTCAGAAAAAAGGTACAAAAGCTGTCACTGTGACGGTACCTTTTCAAAATGTACACTTCTGTACCTTTTAGGTATTAATATGTACACTTTAGGAGCTAATTTGTACCTTTAATGTACCAATATGGACCCTTTGGTACAAAGGTATATCTTTTGAAAAGGAACCTTTTTTTCCTGAGAGTACAGCAGTTAATATTTGTGCAAGTGTGTAATTTAGTACAACTGTTTTGCCATATTCATCCATTAGCATACAGGACTGCAACCATCTGTTTTATAGAACATACAATGATATTTTTCATGTTGTTTTAAATAGTGCGTATCTCAAGCTGTCGAGTCAGGACACATTGCAGATATTTGGAAATTCAAGCAAACCCATGAGAGAACAGCACAGTAAAACAACAGGTTGTGAAGGAGATGAGAAGCATTAGGAGATATCTGTGTGTGTGTGTGTGTGTGTGTAACACGACAGGAGGTTGTAACCCAGGGAAAGCTGTCAGTCACACGGATAAGCTGCTGTTGCCACGGGGACATTGTCTAGCCAATGGTGTAAAAGACATGAGTCCCCAAAGACAAATACGCACATGCACTTACAATCTCATGAAATACAAACACATAAATACACCAGGAGAGAAAACCAACAGCTGTTCTGGTAAACAAACCAAGCTGTATATTCCCCAGCTTTAAAAATAAAACTACAACCACCAGAGAGATTTTTCACAGCAGAACTAAACTGAGGACACAATACAAATAAATAGACTACAGTGCTATACAATAAGATTACAGTTTTCTCTCAAACAATTGACCTCACAGAGGGCGAACAAACTCTCACACAGTGAGAAAATCCTGCTGGTGCGAGTTTATAACCATAAAGAGCGTGTTAGACAAACACACCTTTCAGATATACAAGCAATCCTGCACCTGTACTGGGAAAATGAATGACGGATATGCATACACATGAATGCAAGCCTCTGCCAACCAATCAAACCACATATGATCTGAGCAACAACGCCAGTAATAAACTAGTCACACACTTTTCATTCTCATTCACACACGTACACAGCTGGAAACATATGACAGCGCGACTAAACTATCAATGTGCACAAACACTGACATCAGAGAGAACGAATAAAACACAGGGCACTTCCCAGATAACAGAGCAACGTTCCTACATAGAAACAACTATTATTTTCCATGTTTTGCACCCTAGTGGAATACATACTGTACATTTGATTTACACTTTAAATGTCAATGAAACAAACCGCCACAACATGTTCAATCAGTTACGCAGTACGATCCTCAGAGGGTGATGTGCTCTTTCACTGAGCACTAGTGTAGGAGAAAAGTGTGCCTTTGACCCTCATAATTAACTTCACAGTTGTAAAAGTGCAAAAATGTCTACTGCAGTGCACAGAGTGCCAGCAAAGATTCAAACCAAATGAACTGTAATGGCTGTACTGAAGTCAACATGCATTTAGTGCATTTAGTAACGTGCGGGGTTCCCACAGCTTTTCGCTAATGAATATCCATGGTTTTTCCATTCTTTCATGATGCCTTTATGGATATTTAAAAGCATTTTGTAGAGTTCTCAATAAGCAATTTGTAGCCAAAAATGTTAGAGCTAAAAATCTTTGAAAAATGTATATTAACTCCTGACTTTTCAAGCCATTTATATTTGGATTCATACATATGGATGCATATGCAAAAATTAATTACAGGTGTAATTACCAGCAGATATTTTTTAAATATAAATACAATGTACATGTATGTACACAATAAATGTCTTATATTAAATTATTAATCTAAATGTTATTACGGTTAATATGTATTACGGTTAAAATGGACACTTCATATAAAATGGGTCCCATAATTAACACTATTTTATATTGTCCTTGTCACACCTTACATGTACTTAGTACTTACTATAGCAATAACAGTAACTTATGCATAATTACATGCATGATGCAACTAATCCTAAACCTAACCTGAACCCTAAGTAAGTAGATATTGTTAATTAATATTACCCAGTACTTAAATGTATAATTACACTGCAACCACAACACCTTAAAATAAAGTGTAACCAAATTTTATAATACTTTTCCAAGGAAATCACTATTTCAAAATCATATTTATTGGTTTTGGAAACCTGAATGTGAATACACACCAGAATAGCTAACAAATGCCAGTAACACTTCATGATGTATTGGTCAAGCCAACTTTATTTCTATAGCGCTTTTTATGATACAGATTGTGTCAAAGCAGCTTCACCCTGATAATCAGGAGAACAGCAGAATCGGTTATGGAAACTGAACTATGGAGATAATTCAGATTCTGCTGTAAAGCAGCTCTGTAATTATTTAGTTCAAGTCAGTTTAGTGTTGTATTATTGATCGTTAATGAGTAATTACATAGACATTCTCAAATTAGTTGTTTCGCAGTAGTGCAATGCGTATCCGTTCTTTCTCAAAATCTGTTTGAAGTAAATATCAGTATTTACAGATCAAATGAATGTGTAAATAAGACACCTCGTGAAGAAGCTGTTTCAGTGATGGAGGCATTAGGCGCTACAGCGGCAGTGCAGTAAACTGACTCACAACAGCTGATTAAAAGTCTGAGTGAAGTCCCGCTGAGCTATGACCACACACACACACACACACACACAAACAAACAGTGTGTGTCTCTCTATCATAGTAACACGCCCAGCCTTCGACTCGGTAAAAGCCGCCTGAATGTCTGTTGACTAAACAACTGACAACAAACGTAACTTGACTTACCAGCTTTCAAAACAATCAACTTTCGCTGTCATATAAGCAGTTCCGTCAAACTTTTTTTTTCAGCTAAACAAGCGGAAGGCAATTTGTAGAAGTTGTATCAAATGGAAAAAGAATCAAAACAAGCGTGTGCTTTAGAAGCGGTCCTAAATAAGGGTCGTGAGGTCAGGTTTACCGTTAGCGAGTCAGTGGTGGCGCGGATGACTCCGGCTCTCCAGCTCCAGCGCGAGACTCCCGCGGGCTCCAGCCGCTCTCCTCCGCTCACGCACAGGCAGCGCTTCCCCACCAGCTCCACCGCCATAGTCCCGCAAAAAGTGCGAGAAATGTCCACGGACAATAAACAAACTTCCTCCTACTGTGGGCTACGATGTTGACACATTATTAAAATATAGTGATTAAAATAAGGTTCTTGTGAGTTTGAGTACAGGGGGTTAAAATTCCCTGCATTCGTTCTCTGGCGAACGCTGACGCCTCTGTGCGCCGAGAAACTGATTTACACTGAGAGTAGTAACAGTCATTATGGCTGTCTCTCTCTTTCTCACTCACTCACTCACACGTGGTATTCATCCGCCCCAGTTCAAGCACACAAGACTATCAGACCGCAGCCGGCAGACTTGTCCGTCCGTTCGCCAGAGCTCACTCCTCTTTTGGAGGCTCTCTCAGTGCACTGCCACAGACTACAGAAAACTAGTCCCTCGTCTGCGCTTTTATTCTGAACTTGAACTTCTCAAACACGTTTTAAAATTACAGTTTATAAATCACAGGTTATAAATGATTGATTGGTTTCATAAGAAACTGCAACTTTATCACAAAATACAGCCTAACTACACCTGAATTATTTTAACTCAGGGGTGTCAAACTCAATTCCTGGAGGGCCGGAGCCCTGCAGAGCTTTGTACCAACCCTTCTCCAGCACACATACCATGTAGTTTTCAAATAAGCCTGAAGGACTTGATTAGTTGGATCAGGTCTGTTTAATTAGGGTTGAACCTAAAGGGCTCTGGTCCTCCAGGAATTGAGTTTGACACCCCTGTTTTAACTACCCGGTTATTTTAACGTCCTTATAGTTGCCAAACATGCTACACACCATGAATATATAAAGTTAAACATCATGTGAAAGTATAAACATGTATTATATATTTGTTTGTTTGTTTGTTTATTCACTTACCACAATTTACCAAACTGATTTGCTTGGAGAATGCAGGCATTCTTAATACAACTACACCTGAATTATTTTAGATACCTGATCATTTTAATATTTAGATACTTTATTTATTTACTCATACTGCTTCTTCCTTCTTTTGTTCAATGGCTATTTCGCGACCTAATTGGTGGTTGTTCATCTTTAATCTTTAATCACTGAGAAAAATAATTATATTGTTTGTTTGATGCTGATTAATAAGACATATGATAATGTATTTTTATTATAGGAATACATTATAGAAAGCGTCCTGTTGCAAAAAGACTATAATATTGTATATTATATAATGGTGTTGTAATAATAAATAATATTGTGCACAATCTGTCATGGCCACTGGAGTCTCGTCAATAGGTCACGCATGCGCTGATAGCAATGAAGTAAACTAACCTTGAAACATAACCGAGCAGGTTATGTTCAGAGAGTAAGTTGCTATGGCTACTTACAAAGCCTGAAAGTTTGCTCTGTTTTTGGAACCGAATACTGATTATTTTATGAACCTTATAGGTTTCTGCTTTGAGAATATGTCATTCTCTGAGCAAAAGTTTGGTAAACGGTGATAAATAAATAAATAAATAAATAGAGATCACATTGCAGCAATATATGTTCATTTATTTATTTATTTTCTAACTTACTTGCTTATTTTAAACCAGCCACAACTTTTTTCCTTAGAGAATGCACACATTCTCAATATAGGTACCTGAATAAACGGTGGTAAACTTTAGTTTAATCTCATTCACCTGGTAGATTTAAGAGCGTTGTATTCTAAAGTAGGCCTAATGCTTTGTTCTGTAATTTCTAATTTGATCTGCCATCAGCTGGGTAGAATCATCTGTATAATGTTGCTAAAAGTATCCAAAAGTGGTGTTGGTGGTTAATTCTGTATCAGATGACTAAGTGTATACTTGGAGCGGTTGATGTCATGGGGCATGACTGGTGTCACGTGAATGGTAAAAATAAACTGAATTATGCAAGCATAATCATAGTTGTGTGCAAACAATGAGGAACTATTATTTCTAATGTCTACATTCCGGGAACATCTAAAATCTTATGCCATATAACTTTCTCAGTTTTTTAAATGTTTAGGAATGTAAACAGTCCATTGACAAAGAGGAAACAACATTATGAATTTATGTTATTTGACTGCCCTCATGTGTCGTGCACTGGAAATGCAGCAGACCACATGGAACTGTCTTCTACAAAAATGATGAGACCTTTTCTGAATATTTAAATATATGAATATACTAAAAATGTAATAAACGTAAAAAAAAAAAATGTAAGTGCCCTGTCCTCAGTTTGCACCAGACAAGAGCAGTATAACGTGTTGCAAATATTTTAAACCGCTGTGGTTATTTTGCCATCTGCTGGTTATGTTGTCTTGCGCGGACTGACTTGTTTGAGTGTGGTTTATATTGTGATATATGTATTTTTTTCACTGCATTACATAAAACATTTAACAAACTGGTATCTGGCATCTGATAAAAATTCACTCAAAACCCTAAACATTTTTGCAGGTCTACAAACAGGGTTATTATCTAAAACGAAAATAATAATAATAATAATAATAAATAACCAATAATAATAATCGTTACTTTAAATAAAATTAACGTTAATTGAAATAAAATGTTTAAAAAAGAAATTCAGACACGCTTATCGGAAACATTCCGATCAGAAGTGCGTTTACACTTGTCTTTTCGATGTGTATGTGGACAACATCCGGATTCAGGTCGCATGTTAATGCAAGTGTAAACGCAGATAACATGCTGACAGACAAGACAGAGCAGGTTACTTTCGATAATAGGAAACAAAGTCTCAGCATTCAAATTCTGTTAGTTTTATTAAACTATAAAACGATAAATACTGTTTTGAAGCTCTTTATTGGAGTGACGGTTCATGTGCGCTCCCGCTTTGCCTCAGTTCAAGAGAAGCAAGAACCCATTATTTATGATTAGCATGAAATAAACATGAATGAACATCCGAGGGCGTGTTGAAAGATACACTACAACTTACTGAATGATTAGTGTCTGTCTCATGTAATCACTCAATGAGTGTTTCAATCGCGGAAAGACAGCAGCTTGAAAATACTGTCACATAACCTCAGAAAATATATTCAGTGTCCATAAATTAGCGAGAAAAATGTATACTAGAGAGAAGATTTTGGCAAAAATTACATTTATTATATTTTTACTCATATAATTACTCTTTTTTTAATATAATGAATACAAATGTATAGATATAACGTTATTATAAAATGGTCTAATATGAACTTGAATACAAATCAATTGTTGTCTTTAACCTTAAAAATAGGATTCCCTGTATGGTTTAGTTTAGAAAAATTGAGAGAAAAAAAAAAATCAAATGTATACTTAATCACAAGCTTGTTAATTATTCCTGAATAATTCTCACTCCAGGCTGAACTCAAAAGTTGGCAGCCCCGTTTGAAGTAAGTTGAGGTTTTAGGTTTCCTGAACAACATTTACAAAATTCACTGTATAAATTAATGTTAGATCTTTTGCTCCAACCGCTGGTTAATCAGATGATAGAAATAAGAGAAATGTTCCAATAGACTAACATTTGAAGTTATGGTAGGAACTCTAGCTCCACCACTGCGGCTCAGCCTTCTCCTCCTGCACAGACAGAATGTGCAGTGCAAAAAAGGGAATATCCAGTTAACCTCGCGAAAGTGTTCTGGGATGATCAGACCGCTGTAAAATAGGTTACAGTGGGTATAGAAAAGAGTCACCCCCCTTTAAAATAATCACGTTTTGTTGCTTTGCAGCCTGAAATTATACCTCCTTGTATCAATATTTTGTTGAACCACCTTTTGTTTTAATTACAGCCTTTAGTCTGTTGGGATATGTCTCTGTCTCTAACTTTGCACATCTAGACTTTGCAATATGTGACCCTGGACCACAAAACCAGTCATAAGTAGCATGGATATATTTGTAGCAATAGCCAAAAATACATTGTATGGGTCAAAATTATCGATTTTTCTTTTATGCCAAAAATCATTAGGATATTAAGTAAAGATCATGTTCCATGAGGATATTTTGTAAATTTCCTATTGTAAATATATCAAAAAGGTATCATCATTAGTAATATGCATTGCTAAGGACTTCATTTGGACAACTTTAAAAGGCGATTTTCTCAATATTTAGATTTTTTTGCACCCTCAGATTCCAGATTTTCAAATAGTTGTACCTCGGCCAAACATTGTCCTATCCTAAACCTTTTTTGCAGAACTGCTCAAGTTCAGTTAAATTTGATGTTGAGCGTTTGTGAACTGCAGTCTTCAAGTCATTCCACAGATTTTCAGTGGGGTTTAAATCTGGGCTCTGACTAGGCAATACAAGGACATTCACCCTTTTCTCCTTCAACCACTGTGTGCTCAGTTTTGCT
>NW_015627629.1:521052-532109 GCF_001515625.1 Sinocyclocheilus rhinocerous
CATTCTGGGGACACCAGAGACTTATATTACATATTGTAAAAAGGGGCATAATATGTCTCGAAGTTTGGGCTCTGACTAGGCCATGCAAGGACGTTCACCTTTTTCTCCTTCAACCACTGTGTGGTCAGTTTTGCTATGTGCTTTGGTTTATTGTCATGTTGGAAGGTAAACCTTCTTCCCATTGACAACTTTATGGCAGAGGGCAGCAGATTTTCCTCAAGAATTTGACAGTATTTTGTCCCATCCAGTTTTCCTTCTGTCTTGAGAAGTGCTCCAGTCTCTGCTGCAGAGAAACACCTCATAACAGGATCTTTCCACCTCCATGCTTTACTGGAGGAATGCTGCTATTTGGATGGGCATAAATTCCTGCAACTGCTTCAGAGTTGCTGTCGGCTCTTGGTCGCCTCTCTGACCAGTTTCCTCCTGGCTCTTTCATCCAGTTTGGAGTGACGTCCTGATCCAGGGAGGGTCTGTGTTGTACCAAATACCTTCCACTTCTTAATAATAGACTTCACTGTGCTTCTAGGCATTGATAAAGCCTTTGAAATGGTTTTGTATCCATCCCGGAGATCTTTTGACAGTGCCTTGCCAGTTAGTTGATTGTTTGCTACAGTTTCATTCCGATGGACTGAAATGCTCCAAAAAAGCTCTTTTCATGTTGAGGTAATCAAAATAACCACAGCTGATCATAGTTGAAAGTCAAATGGCTTTGTGTGCCTTAGCGAAGGTGATTAGTTACACCTGATTGAGTTTACAAGTCATTTTTAGGAGGGGGGGGGATCCTTTTTCCAACTTATGTTTTTTTTTTTCTGACATCTTGGTGTTTTATCTTTCACTTGGATGTTATAAGTTGCACTAAATACATACAGCTGGATAAAACAAAAACTGTGTGACGTCTTCATTTCAAGCAGCAAAGCAACAAAATGTGATTTTAAAGAGGGTGATTATCTTCTACACCATCACTGCTACACCTACCAGCATATTTAATGGCCTGATATTTATATTTATCTTTATTTTTCATTATTTTTACACAAAATTGAATTAACACTGCAAAAAAAAAAACGGATTATTTCCAAGATGATAACTACATACCACTCACTAGCGATGTGATGTGGTCATGCGACAACAATGTGAAACACAGCTGTTACTATGTCTTCTGTTTAGGGGTGTGCGATATTGACAAAAAATAATATCTCAATATGTTTTGGGATTTTTCCGATAACGATAATCAGACGATATTTTGCATAGTTCAAAAATGTGTTGTAAATGTCTTTGCTCCCTTTTACAAAGTCAATAGTACATTGAGGGATATTATTAATTGAAAAAATATATTGAAGGAAAGGGTATTTATTTATTATTTAAAACTGAAGCATTCAAGTAAGAACAACACACATCACTGCTCTGCTGTAAGGTGAACTGTGCAGTACAAGCAAGAAGCAAAAATATAACATTGTAATAAATGTATCTAAATAAATGTATCTTCTGTCAAAATCAGCACAAGAAAAACTTTGTAAACAAATTACTCCCTTCAAGTACAGTAAAATTTTCCATAGTCAAAGATACAAAAAATAGCCTATAGTATTTTTAATTAAATGACTAACTTCAAATTCTGTCCAATATTGCACAAAAATTAAACAGGTTTGAAACACTTCAGATTTGTCAAAAATATTGCACTCGGGAAAAAAATAGCATACAGTGGGTACGGAAAGTATTCAGACCCCCTTAAATTTTTCACTCTTTGTTATATTGCAGCCATTTGCTAAAATCATTTAAGTTAATTTTTTTCCCTCATTAATGTACACACAGCACCCCATATTGACAGAAAAACACAGAATTGTTGACATTTTTGCAGATTTATTAAAAAAGAAAAACTGAAATATCACATGGTCCTAAGTATTCAGACCCTTTGCTCAGTATTTAGTAGAAGCACCCTTTTGATCTAATACAGCCATGAGTCTTTTTGATGCAACAAGTTTTTCACACCTGGATTTGGCGATCCTCTGCCATTCCTCCTTGCAGATCCTCTCCAGTTCTGCCAGGTTGGATGGTAAACGTTGGTGGACAGCCACTTTTAGGTCTCTCCAGAGATGCTCAATTGGGTTTAAGTCAGGGCTCTGGCTGGGCCATTCAAGAACAGTCACAGAGTTGTTGTGAAGCCACTCCTTCGTTATTTTAGCTGTGTGCTTAGGGTCATTGTCTTGTTGGAAGGTAAACCTTCAGCCCAGTCTGAGGTCCTGAGCACTCTGGAGAAGGTTTTCATCCAGGATAGTTTACAAGTCATTTTTAGGAGGGGGGGGGATCCTTTTTCCAACTTATGTTTTTTTTTTTCTGACATCTTGGTGTTATATCTTTCACTTGGATGTTATAAGTTGCACTAAATACAGCTGGATAAAACAAAAAAAGTGTTTGTCTTCATTTCAGGCTGCAAAGCAACAAAATGTGGTTATTTTAAAGGGGGATGATTCTTTTCTATACCCACTAGATGTCCTGAATAGACATGCCTTAACCCAGGCCCATGAAGAAGACAGACTCCCGATGAATTGGGCATGTACTCCCATTGGGCAGCTGAGTTCTCGGGAAGCATAAGCTAGGCGAACAGCTTCTCGAATTCAGTGTGACAGTCTCTGCTTCGGTAGTGGGCTGCTATTCTTAGCGCCCATGAAGCAGATAAAAAACTGCTCCGAAGTTCGAAATAGTTTACTGTACATAAGCATGCAGCACACGCACAGGGCCTGCCTCTGTGACACTGAATCAGAGCACTTTCAAGTCGGCTCAAAGGTGCATGGGCTAGACAGCGCACTGAGCACTAACGATAAGTCCCATATATACTGGCAACAGGCGAGAGCGGGGTGGATTCAGCCGTCTCGTGCCCTGAAGAAAGCTTGTTATTACGGGGTATTTACCCACTGAGTGACCCTCAAACATGTCATGAGAGGCAGCGATAGTGGCTACATAGACTTTTAGTGTTGAGAGAGAGCTGCCCGCATCCAGGTGTTCCTGCAGGAAGCTCAAAATAGCGGGGATATCGCAACTCGCCAGGTCCTCGTGTCTGCTGACACACCAGTTCACAAACACTTTCCACTTCAAAGTGTATAGGCGCCTCGTCAAAGGGGCTCTAGCCTCCGTTATTGTGTGCAGCACTCGCTGTGAAACGGTCAGCAGGTTCACTCTGCACTGACTTGCCATAAATACAGGTCCCACAGCTCCGGCTTGGGGAGTCAGATGGTGCGGCACTATTTTGACAAGAGGGAATGCATATTTCTGCCCCTTTGGTCAGTGGTCCGACAGCGCATCCCCTTCCAAGGGGGCAGTTGTTAGTGAGAAGAATAATGGGCAGTGGGCATTCTCCTCTGAAGCAAAGAGGTCGATTTCTGCTTCGCCAAAGAGGCTCCAGCTCATCTTCACTGTTTGAGGATGTAGTCTCCACTCTTTGTGTATAATGCCCTCCCTGGACGGCATGTCCATGCCGCAATTCAAACTTCTCGGTACATGCACTGTTCGAATCGAGAGGAGCATTTGATCTGCCCAAAAGAGCAGGCGCCGTGCCAAGCTTTGCAGGGCACGCAAGCGCACTCCTCCCTGGCGATTGATGTATGCCACCACTGCTGTATTGTCCGTTCGGATCAGAACGTTACCGTCACGAACGGTAGAAATTCCTGCAGTGCTAAGCGAACAGTTTCAATTTCCAGGCAGTTTATATGCCGGCATTTCTTGTCGCTGCAGTGTCCTGAACTCTGCACATGGCTAACCACTGCTTTGAGGCAAGGGGCTGCTGCTGTTGTGTGAATAAGTAAGCGATTGGGACTTCTGTGTTCTGTACACCGTCGGCCACTGCTCAAAGGCAAGGGGCTACTGATATCCTGCGAATTAGCGAGTGATTGGAACTCCTCCGTGCTCTGCACACAGCTGGCCGCTGCTTTGAGGAACTGGGCCCACACGGCTTGCTACCAAAGTCCTTAGGGCCTTGCTTACTGGAGGGTAGCACTGCCTGTGTGTGGGGGCCGCCCAGGCAGAAAGCCAGTGAATATTCATTCTGAAGGAGACATTG
This sequence comes from Sinocyclocheilus rhinocerous, assembly GCF_001515625.1. Classification (NCBI taxonomy): domain Eukaryota; kingdom Metazoa; phylum Chordata; class Actinopteri; order Cypriniformes; family Cyprinidae; genus Sinocyclocheilus; species Sinocyclocheilus rhinocerous. The sequence goes on from NW_015627629.1 coordinate 525,101, forward strand.
GAGGTTTAGGTGAACAAGGGGGATGCAGGAATTGACACGTCGCAAGCCCATCACCTACATTTCTGTCCCAAGCTGCCGTGCCTTCCGTCTCCACGGCTTAGCAGCAAAGGTAAAGAAGTGAACGGACAGCTTATCCGTACAATATGAAGATGTTATACTCACCGGAACTCTGCAGGGGATGGGAATCCGGGCATCTTCCACTAAAGAGTGTACCTTCGACATTGAATGATAAGAGGCTTCTTGAATACAGCATCTCTAAGTGAAGGAGAAATATTCTGAGGTAAACTGGCACCCGACATCACCTATATAGCGGCTGAGGCCAAAATCAGGTTAATGCTTGAACACTATTGGCTATTGCAGAGCAACAGAGTGATTCAATCAGGTTTCAGCATCTAGGAGGAAAAGGGTTTCCCCCCCATACATAATGTTGAGAGATCAACTCGATAAGGGAACCACTGATATAGTGGCACTTGATAATTTACTGTTGATATATGCATGCATTTTAAGTGAGACTTAAGTATCCATTCTACATTTTGGGCCACATAGCAGGTTCATCTGATCGGCAATTCAGTAATAAAATAAACACGTGGATGAAAAATGGTAGAGGAACGTTTACAAATCTCACGCCGCACGTGACAGGGGCGTAACCTTTGTGGAGCTCGACCGCCCACCCCCGTTCTTTCCTTCCCTCCCCTCCCCATTCATTTCTCATTCAATACTTCCTGTGAAAAGTAAACAAATGGCGCTCCGCACTCTAAACTGTAAAATGATTCAAAATGTAAGCCGAATACGCTTATTTAAGAGTTCAAAATGCCCGGACAGAAGAGAAAATATAATGTTCGCTTTCCACCCGTGAGTATTTCTTAATTTTCGTAGTTTCGTAGAGCATTGTGTGAAGCATCCGACTCTGCTGCTCAAATGAGCGACACTGAACCTCTCAACTCATCCTCCTGTTCGCCTCATGGCCAGGGACGCATCAAGAAAATAATGCAGAAGGATACAGAGGTTGGACGAATCGCTACAGCTGTACCAGTCATCATATGTATCCTTTCAAAACTCTCAGTGTTGAATGCTGGTGGAGAGTCATATGTAGTCAAGAGTCATTTACGAGTTGATTCTCATGAAGCGTGTAAACAAGTCTCTCAGGGTTTCATTAAAAACGTTTAGCCTGTTTTAACACCACCAAGATCATCAAGATATATATATTTTAGCATTATAACATTATATTTATTATACTTAAATAGAAGAGAGAAGTCGATTCCAAAAGAGTCGTTTCCTCGATTCTGACTCTTCGATTCTTTTGTTCTAACGACTCCTTAGTTCATATCTATAGAGCGTTGTGATTGGCTCAAATTAGTGAAATAGCATTCTAAGAACCAATCACATTGCTTAGTTTAACCTTAGTTCAACCTTTTCAGTCCTATCTATCTATCTATCTTATTGGTCATTATTCATTATGTAGTCCTTCATACTGCTGTTATGTTCCTTAACTGCAGATTTAGCTAAAGCTTTAGAAATGTTTCTCAGATCCCTTCTCACCATGACCTGTAAAATAACCCAATCCAGGAACAGCAGAGTGATGTCCATCAATCACATGTGAGCTTCAAAACCTCTTGTCTTAAAGGGGTCATATGATGCGATTTCAATTTTTCCTTTCTCTTTGGAGTGTTACAAGCTCTTGGTGCATAAAGAAGATCTGTAAAGTTGCAAAGACTAAAGTCTCAAATCCAAAGAGATATTCTTTATAAAAGTTAAGAGTCAGCCACGCCTACCTAACCGGATCGGCTTTCACCGTGGACGAAGCGGAGTCCAGCCCGGGGTCGTCACATGTGGTTACATTTCATTACACCAAATACACCAAATAATGTTCTTTTTAGCAACATCATATGACCCCTTTAAATAATTATTCCTATGCATTGTCCACCGTTTTGTGAGTTTGTGTCATGTCCATCTGTTTCTGTGTTCTTTTTATGATCTTTGTAGGAAACAGTGCATTAATTCAGAGAAGTTGTTTGACTTCCTGAATGATTTGGCAGATCAGGCCTCCACTGCATCAACATCAGAGTGCAAAACTAAGGGCAAATGGCAGTCACACAGGTACAATATAATTTATCAAAAAGCACAGGTGCCCGACTGCCCGGCAAATAGTGTTTTATTGTTTTTCCATACAAGGAACGATTTTAATGAAATGATCTTCCTTTAGGAAACGGTGGCAAAGTGTGTCTATCAAAGCCAGGTCACCGGAGAGGGAGGAGCCGCCTCAGAAAGCCACCAATGATCTGGTCGTCAACAGCGAGTCATCCAGTGTAAGTTATTGAAGATTTTACTGACACAGAGTTAGTTGGATTTTTAATCTTGACAATGTTCTTGATGTTTCTTTTTCAGGAGTCTGAGCTGTTCATCTGCTTGGAAACTCATTCACCTTGACCGGGCATTTGAAAAGGTGAGATCTGTGCTTGACGTATCAACTACATCAATCCAGTATTCTACGAATTTAAATTGTTTTCTTTCATTCTTATTTAAGTTTGACAAGATCGAACAATCTCTTGCTGGAAACTGCAGTATTATTTATGAAGACCCAACATCTTTCGGGAGGGGGGTGTTATTGTTATTCTTAGCATCTGATATAAATATTTCATTTTTAATTTGTGAAATTGCTCTGTTGTGGTATTATATTGACCATGAAATTAATTATATAATTTTTGTTTTCAAGTTTTCCAGGGAGTTTTAAATTCCGATAAGGAAGAAAATAATTTGTTTATTATATAATAGAGATTTTGTGATTTTGAGCAGCTCCACTAATTTTCTTTCAGTTGGATGCATAATTAAAACTGTAGTTTGGACTGTGTAACGTTTATAATCTAACATGATTTTCTAAGCTGTGACTTATGCGATTATATATTTATAGTTAAATGTAAATAGTTCTATTTTCTTTTTTCTTTCATCTTTAAATGCAGGTCACTAGTTTTGTTACCATTATCCACAGTAGGTTACAGGGTTCTTTAAGCGGCATATTGTATGACAAGGTCAATTGTATTTTATAGTAAATATTCTATAAGGTATATTTTAAGATGTCAGTATTACACAATATTGTATAAATATGCATTTTCTACTCCTAACCTAACTACTGTGATATGACAAGATGTAGTAAAAATGTTTAAAATAACCAAGCATCTATTATAGGCTCATGCAAAATAATGGCTGAATAAAATATCTGAGGATGATGTTTCAAAGGTATTTTTATTTTAAGTAATTGATGCTCTTTGTCTGGTGACAAAGTGTGATGCAGAAATTATACAAGAAAATAAATAAAACTCAACGCTTTTTCGGGATTGTAATTTGGGACAATACAAACAAAACTGAGTGACTTAAAATTGGTCTGAGGTTCCCTTTTCAAGCATTTCAAACATAGCAGCTAAACCCAGGCAAATCCTATAAAGGCTGAAATACAGTACTTGCAGTAATACAAAGCAGTGATCTAAAAATGACCAGTTGTGCATGCCACATGATTTTCTTTTTAATAGTCTGTTTGAGACGAAAGAAACAGGCTTTCTGCAGCTTGTATTTGCTTTGGTGAATGTAAATGGCTATGAGTTAAAACCTCATATGTTCATAATACTATTAGATGTGATGACAAAAATTTACATGAATGACTATTTCCATCAGAAAGAAACATTAATTAAGTGGTCCGAAATATCTCTTTATTGTTCTTTCTCCAAACCATTTTCAAGAAGATCCAATGTTTCATAAAGCCTCTTAACTTATCAAAAACCAGCCAGTGCATACCCTGTGACCCTTTCACAGAACAGGACAGGAGTGCCGTCAGAGAGTTACCATGTTGAAATAAGTACACTATATTACATACATAAACAGATATTTCATATGACCCAAGTGTCCTCTTTAGCACTCATCTTTTCATCTTACATTTCTGACTTTTCAATCTTTTTTATTTACTATAAACATCAAAATCATCCAAATAACGGAACGTGATAATGGAGCGATGGGATGCCAGCTGTTCAGTAGAGTCACATTCAGATCCCCTCTTTTATAGGTGGAGTGAAATGAACAAAAATAAAACCAATAAAACAAAAGAGCCATAAACGGAGGCGGCTACATCCTGGGCTCAGCAGAGTCGTGCGCCGTAGCCAAATGTCTGTTTAATGGCGTGGCAGTAGTACCTCTGCCAGCCATCTCGTGTTCGTTCCTCTTCATTCTCAGGAACTGCCCGACACTCAATCTTCAAATCGGTCTCATTACCCTTGTCTGTGAAAGTCAATGTCACCGTCGCATAGTGCTCTGAAATAAAAAGGAAGGACAGACAGTGACGGTAAACAATGCGCAGAGACATTCGGCTAGATGTTTCTCAAAGTCAGCTGTCACACAGTAAAAGTGAGCTGGTAAATCTAATATTTATAATGGGACATGCATTAAGGATTCTTTGATGAATAGAAAGGTCAAAAGAACAGCAATTATTTGAAAGACAAATTTTATAGCATTATTAATGTCTTAACTGACAATTTAATGCATCCTTGCTAAATAAAAATATATATATATATTTAAAAAAAACCTGATCCCAATTTTTTAAATGGTAGTGTATGTGACATTCTTGCAAAACTTCCAGTTTTCTCTTACCACAAGGCCATGAGTTGAACCTCCATTTCATGACTATCTTCTGCTCAGGAACCTGTCAAACCCACACGGTTTCAGAAATCAAATCAGAATTCAATCATCACTGAATGTATTTTTAGTAGGGTTCCTCGAGCTGAAGGGATCCCCCGAATTTGGTGCGGATTCGCACTAATGAGAAGTTCCGTTACGGAGATATGGCCGTTCAAAGTTTCAATGGTTTTCCATAAACTTAAGCTTTAAAGAGTTTCATCCAGGTCGCCAGTAGCAAACAATGGAGCGCGCTCTGCTGGACAAACTAAGTAATTACACTATTTCAAGCATTTTATCTGCATTATATGTTCTGTAAAAAAAAAATGTATATCGGCGGCATATTCGCCGATACCGATATATCGGCGACAGGCTCATATCGTCCGATTATATCGGCAAAACGATATATCGGTCGGGCTCTAATTTTTAGCTGAGCTGTTTATTTAAAGGACAGTTTCTCCTGTCATCATGCATTACGTGATTTGAAACCGAAATCTCACCAGCTCCTGGAACACTCCGTTCACGTTTCCGTCCAACAGGCGAAACTTTCCACCCTTTTCAGCCTCGACCACAGCACTGCTGCGTGTAAAAGCCTGCACCATCTGTAACACACAATTTGTCATCCCATGTCAAACAAATGTAATCACTAATGAGAAATGATCTGCTCATTAAATAATAAGAGCCCAGGGAGTCTCACTATAGTTAATAGCTAATGGGCTGTCAGCTGTGGTGGCGGCAGAAGACTCACCTCCTGATTGAGAAAGACCCTGTAAAGGTCTTCTGGTGAGGTGAGGAAGGTGTCTTTTATGGAGAACTTGCAGGTGGGGATTTTTACCCCTGTGTTGGGAGGAGGAGGAGCAGCGCTACATGAGCCAATCTGAAAAAACACAAACAAATTATAAGTTTAAACTGAAGCTGCCCTGCAGGACTTTGGCCTCACTATTGCCATCTGTGGTTGAAAATAAAACTACACGTTACTTGCAGAGTAGCTAGTATGTCAGTTGCTGTTAAGGGTGTGTGATAATGACAACAAATAATATCTCAATATTTTCTGGAATTTTGTCGATAACGATAACTAGACGATATTTTGCGGAGCGTGTACTTGTGCTGGTGCTTTGACAGGTTTAGGACTGCTGTGGACAGCTGACTCCCAAAGCTGAGCGGTGGTTAGTTTGCAGGAGTAACAGAAATGAACTTTTCCAATAAGTTTAAATAGATTTTTACCTTTTATGGGCATTTTTACCTTTATAAGGCCATTTTTCTAACCTAATTAAATGTATGCATAATTTTTTGTGTCAAATTCCTAAATTTAATCAATAAATTCAAATAGTAAGACACTATAGGGCTACCAATCAAATGAAATCAGTATCAACAAAATCTGTGTTTGCAATGCAGAGGTGGCACAGAATCTGCATCTGAAGTGGCATTTAGATCGTAATGTTTAGATGTTTTAAAAACAAAAGTTCAATAGTACAGAGCCCCTAAAGGGACATGGTGGTGGTTTCGTTCTCTCGAAAAACCAGTTGAGTTCGGACAAACACTTCCTGTTTACTTTACAGCTTGCAGTGGTGCATACAGCTCCGTACGTTCACAATAGAGCGGTTCATAGAGTATTATTTTGAACTTGGAGTCAAGTATAAAGAAATACAGTCAGTGCTTAGTTCAAAGCATGGTTTTGGGACATTTTAAAACACTTAATGTTGCTAAATGTACTAAAACAGTGACATTGGAACACCAAATTCAGTACACCTTATTAATAAAGCATGGCCTACTATTTGCAGACAATCAGAATAGCCCAGAATATGAATGTAAATTGCACATTAAAGGGGACCTATTATGCAAAATTTATGTTTGGACATAAATGTGTCTTGGCAGTGTGTGTACACAACCACCCTATAATGATAAAAATCCACCCACTCCTTTTTTTTAAATCCCCATAAATCATAAGCAGTGTCTCCCAACTACCTGTTTTCCGACTTGGTGCTAATGTGACGTCACATTAGCCACAGGCCCCGCCCACGAATGTTGACAGACACTGCCGTTTTAACATAGAACCGCCCTGAGCGAGTTCACAGCGAGTTGTACACAGTCCGCCATTGCTGCACTGAGAAGAATGTCTCCCAGGCGTTTTAGATGTTCTGTAGCTGGATGTATGAATCCACATAGCTCTCTCCTTACTCTCGAAATCTGAGCCGCTGAAGACGAGGTGGATTAATTTTGTTTTCGAAGAAAATGCTCCCTCAACACTACCGAAATTCGTTTATGTCTACACGAATCATTTTACAGCGGACTGCTTTGTGAATGAGGGTCAGTATAAAGCAGGTTTTGCACAAAAGTTGCTCCTGAAGGATGG
>NW_015627629.1:536944-547795 GCF_001515625.1 Sinocyclocheilus rhinocerous
AATGCGCTGCTGCACTGTAACGCACACACATTACAGACAGTAGCTCGTACATCACGCACAGATCGCGCGCACACAGAATCATTCAGTGTGGAAATGTATTGTCAACACTGTTCTGTGATTTCTCAATAAAATAGCTTTGATACTGAAAAGTTCAAGCATATATTGCTTAACTAAATCCCACAGCTTCACTTCTAGTAGAGAGACGCGGCCAGGTAGAATTAATTCAGACACGCATTCGCTCTCACTAATGCATTCATATTAATGTAATCTTTACTGTGCTACTTTATCTGCTTATTTGTTCATTAATGACGTCATCAGCGACTAGTCGACTTCGACTCGACTTTCATAACATAAAAGTCGACTTTAAAAAATCAGAAGTCGTTCAACCCCTAGCTTGTACTAATAGTGGAGTGTTTATTTGCAAAGGCTAGCACCGGTGTTGTGCCCATTTTCAACCCCTGCCAAATTATTACCCCCTCTCGTTGAAATCGCTACCTGATTGCCTAATCCTAACCCCACGCCTAATCCTAACCCCTCCCCCATACCTACTCCTAAACCTACCAATGCTAGGGGGTAGTAATCTGACGGAGGTCAGAATTGGGCACAACACCGGTACTGCCGGTGCTTGAGCTCTTGAAGCTCCGCCCTCTTCTCAGAAAGCACCAGCTCTTGCATTTAAAGGGAAAGACGAAAACGGCGCGTTTTGGCTCATACCCTAAAAGTGGCAATTTTAACAAGCTATAAAAAATTATCTGTAAGGTATTTTGAGCTAAAACTTCACACACACACTCTGGGGACATCAGAGCCTTATTTTACATCTTGAAAAAAGGGGCTTAATAGGTCCCCTTTAAGAGTTTTCTCCCCCATAGAAAGACTAAGACAGTGGTATAAAAAGGCCGTATTTGGGTATACAGTTTATTAATAAAATATACTACATACAGGAAAGCAGATAAGCCCAGAATATGAACAGAAAACTCTAAATTTCTTGTTAAGCGTTTTCCTCCCAAGCCGTTATAAAGAAAACACTTAATGAAGATGATAAAAAAAAAAGACCAAATATGCTATAGAAATTATTAAAAATATATACTGTGTAGTTTGTACATGCAGATGAGCCCATGAACACGCTACATAGAAAACAGCACTTAACGTGGCTTAATATGAGACAGTGATATAAAAAGCCCAAAGTTTATATAAAATGTATTAAAAATGTATACTATGTACAGGCAAGCAATGTGCAAATCCATTAAGCCACGTTAACAGTTTTCTTTATAATGTTTAAAGAAAACACATGAAACTTTGCATGTTCCGTTCATATTCTGGGCTCATCTGCTTTCCTGTGCGTAATGTTTTTTATTAATAAACTGTATACCAGATTTGGTCTTTTTATATCACCGTACTTCATCCATTAGCTTACCTTAAGCGTTTAATTTACAACAGATTTCTATGGGGGAGAAAAAGCTTAATGTGCATTAGCGCGTTGCGTTCATATTCTGGACTATTCTGCTTGTTTGTAAATATTAATATTATTAATTTACTATTAATTAATAGTATTTTTTCCACCACCATGTCCCTTTAGGGGCTCCGTACAATAGGGATATTTGAAATGATTTGGGGGAAAAAACACCACTCTTCGTGTGATAAATTATATCAGATGATATAAATATAAACGTCTTATAAGTCATATTTTTGCCCCCTTATCTTGAATTTTGTGGGACTTTTAAATGTATTTTAATAGACTAAATCACGCAGTGAAAACGTGAACTCTAAATGTGCACATGCAGTAGTCTAACCTACATCTTATCCACCTTATTTTTCAACGCAGAAGTAAGCCGTTTTCTGTGAATGTGCAAGACTTTCGGTTCATTAGCCGCTGTATGGAAATAACGAGATAATGGCTGCATCCAAGCTCCAAAACAATAGGCTAGTAAAGTATGTTAACAAAGATATGACAAAGATTTTTGGTACATATTATCTTTAAAGTGTCTAGTATTAATATATGAATTCACAATTATTCCGTTTTGTTGAGTGTGGTCACAGAATGAGTAAACATGTTGATGGCAACAATAGTGACCGCTGGGATAATACAGTTAGTTTAGGTATACATTTATATCCAATTGCAGTTGAATTAAAAATTCTAATGTTACAAATAAGTTACAATATTGATGTTGTAATTAGGGCTGTCAAAAAAAATTAGAATTTCGAATATTCGTCGAATTTAAAATAAAAATCCACATTCGAATGCAAAAACGTTACATTCGAATTTTAGGTGTGCGTTAACGAGGCAGCCTTATCAGCGGCGCACGAGATGCGATGACGATGTAAGTGTCATTGCATTTTAATGTTTTTGTTAGCCTATCCAGTTGAAGACACTAGATGCGGCGCTGCTGCGTTGTTAATTACAAATATTGCGGGAAAAGAGAACATCAATGCGGAGAAGATCTTGTTTACGTCAAACCTGAAACCAAGTCGTTCACACAGAATGCATATTTTGCGCATTTTCTAGAAGGACATCTATCACCGTTGCACTCGCGTCTCGCACAAAAGAGCCGCATGTTTAGAAAGCCATGTAAAATTAATGCAAGTTCAACTTTGAAAAAAACATATCTCGAGTGTTACGTCCCAGGACGTATGTCATTTTTGTTAATGCCATTATTATTAATACTGTGAATCTCTGTGTGTAACATTGTGTTTCCCTGATGCCTAACAGCCTGCTGGGAAGTGTAATTTTTGCCTGTTTTCCTCTGTTCCTCCCTGTCCTCTCACAGAAGCTTAATTGATGTCACCTGTCCCTCGTCAGAGCTGTGAAGAGGAGCTTGTATTTGAACAGAGGGAACGGGCTGTTCACCAGAGAGAGCTTGGCCTGTCTGTTTTCCCAGATCTCGTTGAAGATTGTGTGCTCTGAGCTCTAATGCTTCTTTAAGAAAGCCTGTAGTACTTGTTAAATATTGTGTGCTCAGAGCCTTAGTGCTTCAAGAAAGCCTGTTGTACCGGCTGTAGTGATTGTGTGTTATTTTTGCCTGCAGACGCAGTAAGGAGGTGGGTGCCACTTTTATTTTATTTAACACTTGCTTTTCTCCTGGTTTTGTTGGGACAGTGAGGAAGTCAAGGAAGAGACATGTTGTTTATTTTGATGTTTTGTTTGATAGGCAAGTTAGATTCCCTTACTCCCAAGGTAGCATCATCTTTTTGTTTGTTATTTTGGCCTTAACCCCCTCCTGAAGCTAGAAGCGGCTTATCTTTTCTTTTTAAATTATCCATACCGTTTACGCTTGTTTTTCCCCTTCCCTCTAACTGCTGTACAAAGACTTTACATTGTAAATAAAATCTTGAAGAGTTCTATGTGTGTGAGTGCTGGGATTGCAGATAGAGCCAACTCTCTCACTTTTTTTTTTTTTGCCCATTGGTTTCTACGTTCAAGGACACGTTTTCATTCCTCTTTAGTAGCATATGTTACTTCCCTGTCACCCCTAGACAAAAAGGGGATGTAACACGAGACTTTATGGTGGGTTTTTCCCCATCCCACTGCAACTTGCGTTTTTAAATGAAAAATGTACTCCGTGTGATTGGCTGTCGGCCCTTTGTATTAAACTATGCATACATACATACATGATGCTGTTTTGTTTATAGTTGTTTAAGCAACTTAATTATAATTGGTTTATAAACATTATTTTAAACATTATGCACTTTTTTCACAGATAGTCATGTTATCTTATGCTTTGAATGATGCGCCCTCTTGTGGCCTCAGGAGAGAAGCCAAAAGCTTTTCTTCACCCTAACTGAAATTATGCATTTTAAATTCGAATATAATTCGAATTTTGATAATATTTAAGTACAAAATTCTTATTTAGTTTTTCAGCCATTTTGACAGCCCTAGTTGTAATACTGGTAGTACTAATATAACAATTTTATGAAATATGCTACACTAAAGTAACAATTTTGAAATGTGTTGTATTTTTTCGTCTTATATCTCAGTATTCCTATCAGTGTTGTAGGGATGTAACGGTATGAAAATTTCATATCACGATTATAGTGACCAAAGTTATCACGATTATCAATATTATCACGGTTTTGTTCAAATTAGATGAAAACGTTCAAAAAGAACTGATACACACTGAAAACATTTCAATAAGTTTTATGAAACCGAGTTTAAAATAGCTGGGCTGATATATATAAGAATTTTGATGACTGCAGAAACATGTTAATTCAGTATACACATTATCCCACCGGTCACAATTTTTCACACACTTTTCCAAAAAAGAATTATTGATTATTTCAAAGGGTTACTAATGACAAAAAACAGTGGCTCTAAAACATATCTAGACACTTAAATGTCTTAAAATACATTTTCACATTGCGTTATACAACAGAATATAACAAAATATCAAAGCAAATGCCCTTTATTTTAATGAAAGACAGTACAAAGACAGCATTGGTAATGATAACAAAAGATTTAATGTTCAAAATTAGAGTTACCAAAAATTACATCAACTAATGTCAATCAATTGGTTAGAAGTAAATTTAAAAATGACATTAAAAGGGTTCAGAGAAAAGGTCTGGCATCACTTGTTTGCAGATGCTTCATGCTTTGATATTACGAATTTAAAACAAACTCATCCATGTGGCGTAAGTATTCAAATATCTTTAGGACCACTGGATAACAAACAAATTGATTTATTCATAGTAGCATTTAGAAGTATAATTTATAGCTCACCTGAGTTTTGTTTGACTTGGTTGTTGCCTGTGCTGTCTGCTGTTTCGTCACACCATTGGCTGTTGGCAGGATCATGCCCTGTGTGAACTCTACAACAGAAAATAACAGATAATAACAATCCGCATCCAACAGACAATGTAGTAGCAGCAATGCTTCTAAAACTCTTATGTAGTGGTCGACTGACCACTACATAAGATTTGTCATCTTTCAAATATCGGCATCGGCCGATAAGTTTTTCTGGTTGGCCGATGTGTTCGAGGCATGACTTTTATTTTGACGGCACGGTGGACTTTTATTTTTATAGCGAACAAGAGGGAGAATGTGAGCAGTGTCGTCATTCAGTTCTGTCTAATATGGATAGAAGTCTATCTAATAATCAGATAGAACTGTTAAACAAAGGAATTAAAATGTATACAAAAAGTATTATAACGATTGCTTTAATATTATTAGTAATAGAAAGGCAAACATTATAATACTTTCTCATTTGCCATCAGCATTCAGCAAATACGCATTTATATCATTTAAACAAATCTTTGAATGACTAATGAACATTTAATTTCACAAACCTTAGTCGAATCTAGTTGAAGTGTGCATTTGTATCCTGCATGATCGAGTGTTCTCTGGGTGACAGTCGGTCTGTGTAAATTGAATGCTGACAGGAGGAGAGTTCTGCTTGACTGGAAACGCGCGATCGACAAACTTTAAACTAGCGATTTCAAATTATGCTGCGCTTTATGCATTTGCCCGCTGTCTTATTCATGTCATTTTCATTGCATGCTGTATGTAAAATGAGTGTTACCTTGGCTTTATTTGAAAAAAAAAAAAAAAAAAAGATGTGCCGGTTTTGGCGTCTCAGTGAGATTTACCTGTTTTGAGGAAGTCCACGTAGCTGGCTAGCACCGTGCTGATTTTTTTGGCTCCCTCACTCCTCATCAGAGAAAGCAGCGCTGTCTCAGGCTCATCTTTACAAAGACTCACACTGATCTGCGAATGACCCCAAAAAATACCCAGACTCAATATCATTTCAATAGCATGGCTATTGAACTAATCACATCTAACAAACAAATCACTTCTGTTCTAGATACTTTAGATCAGTGGTTCTTTAACCTTTTTGTCTCCAAGGCAAAGGCTCCATGACTTTTCCAGTTGTTTGTGATTTACTGGATAAGGTTTTAAAGAAACATTTTTATAATTTCTACCCGATAAAACATTTTAGAGCTTGGCATAACTAGAAACACGTATATTCGTTATAAAAATACTCAAGAGGTAAAGTTGTAAGATGTCACACTTAAAATGATGCTTCCTCATATATCCAGGATTCCAACACTGTGGAAATAACAGTTATTCAATATTCAGTAATAACAGTTAAGACAAAAAATTTATTAAAATAAGAAACATCTTGAATTTTAGTTGTTTTGTCTTATGTAAATCCTTTTAAATCATTTTGAGGCCCCCCTGGAAATTTGCTGAAACCTCCAGCTGGGCCCCGGCCCCCCGTTTGAGAACCACTGCTTTAGGTTCTCCAATACTATAGTGTTTAAATAAATTGACAATGTACACAGCACAGTAGTAGTCTTCCATAAAGCCTTTAGTCTGGTGATGCCACAGCATGTAAAAATATATAAATTAGTTGTGCAACTTACATCAAGGTCGTCCATGTCATTTTCATCCGAAAGGTTTGGAACTTCAATATTCCCCTTGTATATGATGCCTGATTTTGATGTCCCTGTACAAACAGACAGTCCAAATCATGTAAATAGTTCATAAAGCCATTTTATAATTCCCACCAACACAAAATAACTGATTCAGTTAAATATTTAATTGGCCATATTCATTCCCTGATCCAAATCATTTTCCTCACCTCTCCAGGCGGCCTTAAGATTCCACTCATAGAAGAATATAAGCTTCCCTTTGCGGTTATTGATGGATGCTTCTCCCTCCACCTTGCTGACCTCTGTGATCTCACACTTGCCTTCTTCACCCTCCACCCACAACCCCATGAGCAGCTCCTTCAGCTTCTCTGATGACCAGTTTGTGGCGTCCCTCTCGGTCCTAGTAATACAAGGCATATGCATTGATATTACTCCCTTATTTAGCAGAGTTCAACACTAAGGATTTTTCTTCTGGCCCAGTGGTTCAGATTTGTACTTGCCCTACCAAAATTGTCACTGACCCTGCTACAAAAATAAATAAATAAGTACATACATATTTTTGACCTATGCAACCTTCTGTTCTACTAAATAAGATTGTTACGACACCAAAACTTTAGATACCCATGACTTTTCAGAACTGTCTATTCCAATTTCGATATCACAGCAAAACTATTAAGACTAACTACTATAAAATGCAAAGATAAACAACAATCAGTAATAAAATAATAACAAATAAACAAATTACAAGCAATAGGAAAAATAATGTAAAAAATAGAACAAAGAAAATAGTGCATGTGTACCAAATAGAAACCTTTATTGCTGTTTCTCACGCTTGAATGGTTTAAAATCGCTTGAATGTTTAAATTCTCAAGACTTAAAAAGACAACTTTTGTGACGATGCAACAATGTCAACTGTATAAACAATAAATAATTAAATCTATTACAGATAGCTGATGTGGATTTCCATTTGTCAGGTATCAGTCCTTAGAATGAATAGACTAAATTATTAAGCTTCAATAATTAGTATACAAATGTCTTCAAGAAAACATAAATGTCCTGAGATTTGAATGCAGTTCAATGGTGAAACTTTTTAAATTAGCAATACCTTGTTCATGAAATTTAGTAAAGTAAAAAAAAAAAGGTTTTACACAACTGAAACCCTAAAAATTGATCTTGACAAACCATGGTTTTATGTGACTGTCTTGCTGAATGATCTTCCTTGATGAGGTCAAGGTTGAAACTAGATTCTATAGTATTTGCTGACACCTCTAAAAACCCATTTAACTCATGGATGGAGATGCTGCCAAACACATATAATGGTTGAAATGCTTCAGCTTCCCCAATGAACTGTTGTTCCTTCACATTCCCCTGATACAATTACCTTCAAAATCCGCGTTAACCTAATTAACCTCGCATTTATCACACTTCAACATGTAACTTGCTCAAAGAAATGATCTCTTCCTCAGTAGTATTCAATGGCCATGCCGCTGAAGCTGAGACAGAACGAGGAGCGGAAACGATGTGGACTGTCCGACGACAACTCAAGTAATAAACGAACAAAAATAAGATTTTCGTCAAGTGATAGAAACAGTCGCATGAAAGATGCGGTGAAAGCATGGCATGAATAAACTTCACTGGACCACTAGCCAGACATCAGCATTTTACTTTATAGATAAAATAGCCTAACCACCAAAACAACAACAACAACAACTTGAGCTATCTCGGTCGCAGCGAGCTGTTCCGTTGTCCTAGTTATATTTTCTCCGGTCGAGAGTCTTCATGAGACAGCTGATTGAAAGAGGACAGCTCGGGTCAGTGGCGGGTGTGCTTTAGCATGTTAGCATTAAGATGGCTTGAGTGAGAGAGTGAATATGCCGGCTGACTCTCACCAGTGCCAGTTGTTGACGTTTGTAGCATCCGCTCTCTCCTCCACGATCCAGCGAGGGTCTCCTTCTCCCCACTTCGCCATATTGATTTATAAAAGATATTCTGCTGAAAATGAATTGAGCCGTGGGTTCTGACAGAATGTGCCCGCCACGAGTGAACTCTCGCTTCTGGAATCCTCTCGACTGCTGCCTCTGGTTTCGTTGCCCGTAGAAATTACTGGAAACGGAAGTGAGTCGCGCGCAAAGCGCTCCGTGCTAAACACGTGCCGCTTGGAGAAGATTCCGCAATCCGCACGAACCTGTTACTTCTTTTTTTAAAGGGGTCATATGATGTTGCTAAAAAGAACAGTATTTGGTACTATCATTTGCTATGTTTATTCCATTTAATAAATTAAAAAATCCGTCGATTCCTGTTAATACATTAAATTTTTAATGAAATAATACACTATTTCACTTAATTGCTCAGTTGTAACAAATAACCAGTTCTGACAGTAAACTGCTATTGGCAGCACACAATTTTATAGATGACAGTTTGGCATAATTTCAGAGAAGTCAAGGACAAGAACTACTAATATTGCGAAACAAAAATAAACAGCAGATAGTGGAAAGCACTGTTTCTTTGTAACAAGATTTTGAATAGAAGAGATTCTTCAGCAATAATTTAATCTTATTTTTGAAGCAAGTAGATTTGAAATAAAAAGGACGTTATTTATCATGCGAAGTTTGTGTGTGTGTGTGTGTGTGTGTGTGTTAGAGAAACAAAAGACATTACATGCTTAGTAAGTACACATTTGTCTTTACCATTTACAAAAAATTAATTATTACCAACGGATTACAGTTTAAACAGTCTGTTCAAAATTGCCAGTTGGTTCAATCACTGCACGAACAACAGCACTTTACATGCAAGGTAGTCTCTTGATCTGTAGATGGCTTTTCAGCATTCATTGGATGGTGTTCATGACACTGAGATCACTCACCCTAAACTGTTTTCCTCCGGACAAAGGCACAATGAAGCTCCTGATTGTGGCTGCACTTGTTGGACTGTGTCTTGCCCAGCACAACCCAAACACTAAACATAATAGGACCTCTATTGTTCATCTGTTTGAGTGGCGGTGGGCAGATATCGCTGAAGAATGTGAGAGATACCTGGCACCAAATGGCTATGGAGGAGTTCAGGTATGTTTACAATTCTTAATGATTCCTGCACAAATGCGCTTGCACTATTTGTAAGTAATAGGATGATAAATGTGATGTTTTGAAACTTTCGGAGCTTAGATTAGATATGTACTGAAGGTTTTGAATTATGAAGGGTTATCAAAATGTAAGCAAAAAAAAATACAACTTTAAAATAACAGTTGTCTTTGATTTTATAGATCTCTCCCCCCAGTGAGAGTGTTGTAGTGTCCAATCCTTGGCAGCCTTGGTGGCAGAGGTATCAGCCGGTCAGCTACAACTTGTGCTCCAGATCAGGAACTGAGGCAGAGCTGAAGGATATGATCACACGCTGTAATAATGTTGGGGTAATGCAAAACTAAGGCTAATAGTATCGTACCTCAAAAACAGCCAAATGACGACATTAAAAATAAAGACGCTTAATAATTATGGAGCATCTCCTGTGTGCTACTTTTCCTTCCTCTAGGTGAACATATACGTGGATGCAGTGATTAATCACATGTGTGGAGCCGCTGGTGGAGAGTTCTGTTCTGACATTCTGGGACTCTAGGTAAAATATTTTGTCCAAGAACTATGACTATTCCTACTGTGAGTGGTATGTTTTACATTGTGAATTTTGCAGGCTTTATAAGATCGCTACAGGGCTCATGTTGGCTCATCCATACGGTGTGACCAGAGTCATGTCTAGCTACCATTGGGATCGACATTTTGTGAATGGAAAGGTAAATGCTTTCACTTAAAATAATGATTACACCGAAGTCTTATAGTTGGTTAACCTATGTGCTTGACAGTACATGAATGAATAGTAGTATAACAGTGCATGGGGGTAAAAGAGCGCATTTTATTTTATTTTCCCCTAAACCACTAGATGGCACAAAACCCCACCGCAAAACTGCCTAAATATCTCTGTTGTACTGTAGGTGGAAATTTGGCTGATCCTTTACTTGATCACAAGCAGCAAGACATTTTGTGAATGGAAAGGTAAATGCTTTCACTTAAAATAAGGATTACACTGAAGTCTTATAGTTGGTTAAACCTATGTGCTTGACAGTACATGAATGAATAGTAGTATAACAGTGCATGGGGGTAAAAGAGCGCATTTGATTTTATTTTGCCCTAAACCACTAGATGGCACAAAACCCCACCGCAGCACTGCCTAAATATCTCTGTTGTACTGTAGGTGGAAATTTGGCTGATCCTTTACTTGATCACAAGCAGCAAGGCAAAGTTGATCTAATATTGAATGTTTTTTGTTTTTGTTTGTTTTTAAATTATAGATTTATGTAGCAAATGAGAATCATTAAAATAAATGACCAAATATATTTTGAGACAAATGTCTTTTTAATTATTTCAAGCGTTGTTTTGTTTAAGGTAATTAAATCAACAGTTTAATAATAATAATAATAATAATAAAAAAACTTAAGAATAT
>NW_015627629.1:548035-567722 GCF_001515625.1 Sinocyclocheilus rhinocerous
CTCTGTTACTCTAGGAGAAAGCTATACATCAATTCTATGCAGTGATGGGTTCTCTGGGCCAGAGCTCATCTCAGATAGTCAAAAAACAGTGGGAATGTGTGCTGTGGTCAGATGAGTCCACATTTCAACTTGTTTCTGGGAAAAATGGAAGTCATGTTCTCAGTCCCAAAGACCAAAGTAACCATCCAGACTTTCACCAGCGACAGATGCAAAAGCAAACGTCTGTCATGGTATGGGGGTTTATCAGAGCAAACGGCATGGCTGACTGGAATATGTGTGAAAGTACCATTGACATGGAGGCATTTATTGAAATTGTACAGAGACATATACTGCCACCAAGATGACATCTTTGACATCGATGACATGACATCATAGACACAGAGTGAATGTGCTAGATCAGTCCAGATCTGTCTCCTATTGAAAATGTATGGCCAGCCATGAAAAGGAGAATCAGACAATGACGATCAGAGACTGCTGAGCACCTGAAGTCTTGTATCAAGCGAGATTGGTCAAAACTTTTGCTTGCAAAACTTTAATAATTAGTATTCTTAATACCCAAACAATTATACATTGTAATTAAAAGGAAAGCAGTGTTAAACATGCCTCTGTCCCAACTTTTTTGGAGTGTGTTGCAGCCATCAAAATCAAAATTTGTTTATATTTAATAAATAAAATTAAGTTGGCCAGTGAAAATATTGGAATATTTTTCTTTGTACTCTAGTCAATTAAATAAAGGTTAAAGAGAATGAACAAATAACATATTCTTGATTTTATGGCATTTCACAAAACGTCCCAACTTTTCTGGAATTGGGTTGTAAATTATTTTATCTATTAAAATGAACATTATATGGTACAAACGTTTAACAATTATTAACTTTATTATTTTTAAAAACATATTATTTTAACTAAAGTATTTGTATCAATACTGGAGACCCCATGCTGGTGAGCCTTTTACCCCAAGTGTGTCGCCACCTCATATACGTTTTTAAACAAAACAAACTACCTTTATGATTTATTTTCCAACAAAATGTGTTTTTTTGTTCAATATTTTTTTCTGCAATCATGCACTTAGGAGTAAAGAAAAGCACATTTTCCTTAAGTTGTGCCACGAGTGTGCTAAATGTTCAGGAAACCTGAACAAATAATGTTTTGGTGAAATAAAACACAGGATCAGAATGACTGGATGGGCCCTCCAAGCAATGCCAATGGATCCACTAAGCCAGTACCCATCAACCCAGACTCCACCTGTGGGGACAAGTGGATATGTGAGCACAGATGGCGTCAAATCAGGTAGGTGTGAGTTTTTTAGGTCTGCTGGACACATCTTTCTTTAGTCAGTGTCAAATCCCAGCAATTCTCTTGCTCTATTCCCCACCACAGGAATATGGTGATTTACCGTAATGTTGTCAATGGCCAGCCTCTTTCCAACTGGTGGGACAACGGTAATAATCAGATCGCCTTCAGCCGCGGCAGCAAAGGATTCATTGTCATCAACAATGATGATTGGTGAGAAACTTGCAACTCTAATCCATGAATAATGAACATGTTATAATGCAAATTAGCCATAACCGCTCATTAACTGGATTTGACTAATGTCCCAGGGCACTGAATGTGACGCTGAACACTGGCCTGCCCAAGGGTACATACTGTGACGTCATCTCTGGAGATAAAAGTGGGGGCAGTTGCACAGGGAAAGAGGTGTCAGTGGATGCTGATGGACGCGCCACCTTCAGCATCAGCAACACAGACGAGGATCCATTCATTGCCATTCATGCTGACTCCAAACTGTAGATTCAGTGAGGATAATATTATAATAAAGCAGAATCACTTAACTCAACAGTGTGGTTGACGAGCTTTTGTTTACAATCAGATCATGAATCATATCATGAAAAAAATAAACCACAATCAGTGTCTTACACAGAACCGTAGTCTCCTGATTCAGTGAACAAGCTAAGTTTTGCGTCTTTGTCGCCATCTCAATTTGAAACCTGCAATTGCAGTTATTTACGGAATTATCTTCTTTACGTGGGTTGTGCATTAGGATTCGGCACAGCTCCTCAGCGAGGATGAATCTAATGTTTTGAGGTGTGTGTGTGGGCTGTCAGTCAATGCACCAGTGTGAATATTCACTGTATAGCTACTTCGGAATTACAGATACTAAGTCTTGAAAGTATGTCCAAAATAAGAAGTTTCAGTGGAAAATGTGAATGTCTGAACAAGTAAGTTACATGACTGCCAATTTTGTTCTGACCAACTGCAAAAAAAAAACCCCCAAAAATTACAAATCGCGCTACCGATGGTGATGAAATCGATCGCAAAGTTAGCTCAAATCACGTCAAACTGTGCATATTATTATTGTTATACTTTCTTCTCAAATTGTTCATGTTAACAACCTCAACATTGCGTGACTACGTGTGAGTTATATTTAGTGTTTATTAGCGTTATCTGTAGATTTCAATTTCTGTAGTCACGTCATCGAAAGAAATAGTTCTTTTTTGTTCTTTTAACTTCAAACAGCAATTTAATGTTCCTTAGAACTCGTTCTCTTTGAAATACAAATATTTTGTAAGTACTCAGTACTGTGGTGGAAGTACTGTAATCAGATGCACATTTAACCTCCTGAGACCCTGCATCCTCATATGAGGACATTATATTTTAGTGAATTTCTCTGAGACTATACATGCCACAGTTTTAAGTCTGGATGTCCTGTACAGAGCACATGCAGGGCTTTTTAGAGATACTAAATGTTTGTATGTTTCACCATGATCACTCCTTGGTCTTCAAAAATGTCTGATATTAATTTAGTGACACTCTTATGGAAATATGATATTTTGTAATTATCATTTAAATCTGACTAATTTTTAAACTGTGTCATAAATCAACATCTCAGGAAAATGTTATGGGGTTTCAAATCAAAATATGACTTTCTGTTACGAAACAGGACGTTGATTAACTTGGTTTCATACTTGTCCTCATATGAGGACACCGGGTCTAAAAGCATGTTTATTACGCATTTTGGGAGACACAACAAATGAATCGGGAAAGAAAATATATTTCAATATTCCTATGAAATATTACGTTTTATTATGAAAATCTAGTCAATTATTACTCCCATTATTACACTTCTTTTTTCATTACATGATATGCAAATGTTTTTGCCTATATGCATGTTCATTCATGTCTTTTTATATTTTTTATTAAAGAAATTGAGTCCCGATGTCCTCTACCAAGGACGTAGCATAACTTATGAATGAAATATCATTTGAATTTTTTTTTTTATTTTTTTTTTACATTTTTTAATGCTCTAAACAATGTAATGACGTGAAAAAAATTAAAATACAATTTCCTAAAATGTTTTGCCGGGTCATAAGAGGTTAAAACTGGAATATAATCTAATTTCAGTCACTTAGGCTACATGTATCTCATTAACATCACGCACCGTTTAAGACTCTATTTTCAAAATGACAAGTTGAATTATTCCAACTGCTGTAAGAGGCTATGATCCGCCAGCTGCCGGGACTCCTTTATGTTTACAGACGTGACAAGCAAAGACGAACGACCAGAGCCACTCAAATTAGAAATCATTATGCTTACCGTTTTGAATCCTGATAAGGTAAGGAGATCGTTTTAAAAGTTATAGTTTTTTTTGACTGGTCATGTACTTGCTGCATAATTGATTTTGGATCATTTTTAACCAAAAAAAGTTACACAATGCAGCTTTAACAAAGTTAACAAGTCAGTGTCGCCTACTGTTGAGGTGTTCCTTCTTGACAGCAAGTGCCTAACAGGGGGTCTGTCTATATACATGTGGATGACACAACATCTGAAATAACAATGTATATGTAATGTATGCAGCGTTTTTTATTTTATTTTAATTTTGTATAATACCTTAGCCAATTGCATTGATTAGCATACTGTGTTTTAAAAGAAAATTTTTAAAGTGACATTTTACTCGTAAACATCACATCTCAGGTTTCATGATGAGTAGATCCCCAATTTTAGATATTTAATAATATTAAGTGTTTAAATATTTAGTTAAAGAAAATTTGTCAAAAAGGCTGATAATATAATTATCACGCAAGCGTAATTTGTAGCTGAAGATGGCGCGAAAATTTCGCCAGAGGTGACCATTAATCTGAGTGCTCATGAGGTGAGTAGATGTACTTTTTTACACTATATAAAATGCTTAAATGCGTTAAGAGTGGTTGTATAATCAAACACTGAACACATATAGGAATATTACAAAAGAAATGCAAAAGTTTATTGAGTAACAGAGCCAAGCAGTGAGAATCCTTCTAAGTTACGTTTTATGAACAAATCAGCTTTAGGGCTTTGACTTACTGAAACGTTATCGTAAAAGCACTATAAATAAACATAATTTATGCTCCTAATGTTTATTTAATATTAACTATTAGAGTAAACTAAGTATAATTTGACATAAAGGAGTCGAATTTGCTGCCCTGGTAAATGTTCATTTGCTACAGTATCTACATATAACCACTAGATGGCACAACAGCAAATATTGACTGCAAATTAGTAATTTCAAACTCTAAATAATTTGATAGACTAATTATTATTTTAGGATTATGATCCGGAGATTTATCTGTGAAATAGAAGTTCAATACCCAAGTTATGTACCTCAGTGAAAAATTATGAAAAACGTGTTTTATACTGTACCGTATAATGTCTTAAATTTTTTGTTGTTATAATTTTATACATAGCAATTTATGATTTTGAGAAATATTTAGCAATAGTAATTTACTATTGCTTTGACACATTTGGTTTATTTTCAGAGTATTGAAGGTTTTTTCATTATTTTCTAAAGCCCCGTGAAAGCAGACAGATGTTGTGCAGCAGCACTGAAGAGGTGACCCCGGGTTCGAGCTCTGAGCCCACATAACCTGATCGACTACAGAGTACAGACACGTAATCCATAGACAGCAGGATCCTCCGTCATCTTCTGTACTGCTCACTTCACACGGGTCTGATGATGTCCGGAAAAGTCTGTGTCCAGGATCAAGCACTGCCACTGATACTAGTGCTCAAACAGCTGTGTTCACAGACACAACACCGACTGGAGGTGACAGAGAAAATAAAAACAAAATCACATGAAGGGTACAATCTACATTAAATAAACTGAGCATGATAACTGAACCTGATCTGACAGATCTAACAACAGTTTTATCAACAGATAATACACATTTCTGTTTTTGTTTTTTTGAATTGGAGAAAATATGGTTCAGCAAATAATGCAATTTAAGCAATTTGTTAAAAACATTAAACTGTATTATATCAAAAATATTTATACAAAACAGTGGGGACCACTAATGAATTACAAGATAAAAATGTTATTTGTATAACAATTTGAGTAAAAATGTTGATGCAAAAATTCAAATTCATTTAATAAATTCTTAGTTATAAACAAATTCTTTTTCAAGGGTTTAATTTAGATTTTAAATCCCAAGTTTTTCAAAGTGGTCTCAAGCTCTTGGGTATTTAGGCCATCTGCAATTCTGCTCTCTAGATACAGTGTTACACATTAATTACCTGGACTGTGGTGGTCCACCAAAGTCTAATCTGTCCCGCCAGAGTTTAAAAATGGTAACAGTCTATTTTAAGGACCAATTCTCACTATTAACTAGTTGCTTATTAGCATGCATGTTACTAGCACGTTGGCTGTTCATTAGTACTTATTAGGCACATATTAATGCCTTATTCTGCATGTCCATATTCTAGATCACTTAACCCAACCGAATACCTAAAATTACCTACCTTACTAACAATTAATAAGCAGCAAATTAGGAGTTTTTTAACCAAAAATATTTTTACACTTCCCGTAATAACATAAAAGATCAAATTATTACAGAATTTACAGTGGTATTACAGCAGTGCATTACTCTCTTAGGGATAATAATAATAATGATAATCAATAATACTTGTATTATTTTACTTTGTACTACTATTTATTATTTTCCTTATTTATTATTAATATTTTTATTGTTTGGCTCCCTAAAAACACCAGTGTAAATGTGATGTGGACTGAGAAACTATCACAACTAAAAAGAGGTTTAAGTTCACTTTAAAGTCCAGGGACCTTGCAAATAATTTTTCAGTCAATGCATATAATTTTTTATTCTTCTTCAATTTGATTACTGAAAAACCTCCAACCCCTTTTCAGTAACCAAATCGAACAGAATAAAACTCATTTGTATTGACTGAAAAATTATTTTGTAATTTTGCTCTCAAAACCAGATTGATACATTTAACTTTTAAAATGTTCAAAATTTTCCTACGGAGGACATGTCCCCGGACCCCCCTGTAGATACGTAGGTCCACCCCCAGAAACTCACAAAATCCTGTAGTAAACACTAGATTTTTTTTAGCACTTTTTCCTTAGCTCAGCGCCAGCTGAATATCAGTGGAGGAGCAGACAGGATCAGCTCTTCTGTGGGTTCATCTGTCCTCTCCTGGAGCTCCAGCACTCCACATCTAAGGGCCACACCTGCACTCTCACACCATGGCCGAACCCCTCAAGAGAGACCTCAACAGTATGCAACTAACTAAACTTCTTTCTGGATAGATATCTGCAGTCCTGCTTAAATCTTAAATCAAAACTAATAACTCACTGTACAACTGTTTTAAAATAATGACAACATCATCTGCATCTGCGTCACATGCGGCCTCTGTGATAGTGGCTGCGGTGGAGGGACGTGGTTTAGCTCAGGGGGGAGATTGGCATGGCCAGTGTCAATGTGAAATGCCCAGAGCTGGTGCTTTCACAGTTTGCAGACACTGGAACTTATGTTAAGGTAAAGATCCATCTATTCTTCAAACCGCTTGTCTTTTGTAGGATAAAGGGTATGGTAAAGATGAAACCAGTTTTTAATTGCAAAAACAACACACATGTTTGAAAGTAATATTTAATTGAGTGATCAGAAAAAAAAAAAAATTTAAACAGCAAAAACAGTGCTAATATATATATATTTACTGTACTAAACATTAGTGTAAGAGACTTTAGTTTACACTAAAAATGTAACTCCTAGCTTAGCTTATTTTAATTAAAAACATTTACAGGGGAAATACAAAGTTTATAGATGCTTTGATAATTGATCATACAAAAAAGTAAGTAAATAAAAACATGATAACCCCAAAACTCTCAGTAGTGGCTGTATCCATATCAATTCCACTGTCACACAATGTTTCTTCTAGAACTCTTAATCTATTTAAGCAATTCCCCATAACATATAAATAGTATGTTTGAAATATTTTAAAATTAAGTTTACTCCCTAACAAATCTGAATTGATGGGTAAAAAATCAATACGAATGCTTTGCTTTGGGCAGTTCTCCAGAACAGAGCCCTCCACACAGTGCACCATGCCAGAAAAAAAAGATTTTAAAATGACTGCCAGAATGTAGTGTAACCAAGAAAATAGATTTGTATTGGTTTTATGTAAAGTCATTGCTTGAAGATAATGTGTTTTTACCCAGAGACAATATTGTGCAGTAGAGGACTACATTCTTTGTAAAACACATTCAAAATTATGCTGAATTTTGATGCTGCTAGTGTGAAAGGACAAGGAACTGAACTCTACACACTTATCACAGAGACTTTCCCGGTATCATACATGTTTACTGCATCTATCCTGGCTATAAATCAGGGCTGGGTGACTTACAACATACAGGCTGTAAATTAAAATTATTGTTAGAGATTGTGCACACAACTTGATCTGATTTAATTCAGAATTACAGCTGCTTCTTTCCACTGAGTGCAGAATATTTCCTTTTGCTATGTGTGCAGTCAGTCACATTCACTGCCATTCTGAGGAAGTACTTCAATGAGAAGAAGGGCATTATCTCAGAGGTCATTGTGTCAGTGTGAATTATTTGCCTGTCTCAGTTCCGTTTCAGATGAGTGATATGAATGTTTGTTTATAAATACAATAATTAAACCTATATGTAAGACATATATGATAAATGTGATTAAACAATATCAAATGAAACGTTCTCTGTCTGTAGATACTATTGCCTGGTTTCTGCATCTGCCCTACTAAAGTACTTTGAGTTTGTTCAGAACTCAATATATGCTCCTAAGTCGCTGAAAGTGATCTTCACCGGCAGTGAGCAGACAGCCATGATTGATGCAATATCAGCCAGCAACTTGGAGCTAGTGGTAAACCACAGAGATCACAGGTTAGAGGACAGGACTTTTTTACAGTTTTACGTTAACCTCCACGTATTTATATTACAGAATTCAACTGAAAGCTCCACAGAGAATTTGAACATCTGTCATCCACAAAGATCTACACATCCCCTACCCCAAGCTCAGCCCTGTTTCACAGACTTTATCGTATTTAAGTACTTACCAAAGAATGTAAAAAAAGCACACAGATTTGAATTGGGTGTTAAAGTGACAGTTCCTTTTTTTTGCCCATAAAGCTGTGCCTAAATTTTGTAATTATAAACTATGTTGACTATACTCATAATTTACATGTATCTGAATGTCAGCAACCATATGCTGTTGTAAACAGAAGTGAGCACACTCTGTTTGGGGTCTTAAACTACACTACGACTGCTGGTGGGGAGCGGCGGTTACGCTCCAATATTCTTGAACCTCTGCTGGATGTGTTCACTATCAACTCACGCCTGGACACCATACAGGTGATTACCTGTTATCTGTCTGCCTTTTTTCATTGTGTTGTTCTGTCATTAATTAAATAATCTTCTCTTTGATCTGTTTCCAGGAGCTGCTGCAAAATGAGGAGCTCTTCTTTGGTCTAAAGAATAGTAATATATATGAGACATACATATGACTCCGTTTTAGAGACATTGTTTCAGGGTGTTTTTCTCCTCGTTTCATCCTTTTGTTGGAGGCTCTTTTGAGGCTGTTGTTTGGCATGATTATACATTTATTAGATCTGTACTGCACCACATGCATAAGCAGCATGTAAGTAGTTGTGATTTCAAGAAAAAGTTGTGATTTCACATTTGACTGTGTTTCTACTGCGTAACAGATATAGTAAAAAGTTATTTTTAGGTTACGGTATTGAGAATTTGCTTTCATAACAGCCATGGTTACCAGGAGTTGTAGGCCACTCAGAATAATTGCAAATTTGATCATTGTGAAATATAATTTACATGAGGAATGCCACATTTACATTCAGGTATTAGCCTAATTACAGCAGAAACATTCAGTCAATTGCAACAATTCAGGCACACCTGCCTCCTGGAACTGCACCCACAATCATTAACCAGATGCCTAAATGTTTGGCTGGCACCACACCATGGCAGGACTTTACTGATGTTGTTTTAATTTTATTCACAGCAATTGCACACTTCCTGGATATAGATGATCTGCTGTCTGCTCATGCTCAGGTCCCAAAGCAAGAGATGGTAGGCATAGGAAACACATTTATCAAAATATTGACTTAAAAGTTGTTGCTTTCTTATGAGAGTGATGGGTGGGTAATTGATTTCACACAATGTTCACTAACTTTCAGTTTAATTTAATTTAGAATATCATTGGGGAGAAATACTTTTTTTTTTTACAGCAATTGCACACTTCCTGGATATAGATGATCTGCTGTCTGCTCATGCTCAGGTCCCAAAGCAAGAGATGGTAGGCATAGGAAACACATTTATCAAAATATTGACTTAAAAGTTGTTGCTTTCTTATGAGAGTGATGGGTGGGTAATTGATTTCACACAATGTTCACTAACTTTCAGTTTAATTTAATTTAATTTAGAATATCATTGGGGAGAAATACTTTTTTTTTTTCCACAGAAGGTCTAGTTAAGTAACAGGCAAAATCCTTTAGCAAGACAGCTATTTGGCTTTTAAATTCAAGATTTTCATCTTCAAAAAGACTTTTTAAGTCATCATTGTTAGAATTAGTTTAGCAGATTAGTAGTTTAGCAGTTACTCTGTTTAATTAGCAAAGATCATCTTTTTAATGGTTTAACCTTGTAGGTACCAGTGGCTGAAGCAAAAATAATGCAAATAATTCAGCTGAAGCACATTCTGGAACTCGTCCCATCGATGAAGGTTGTGTCTATGCATTTTTTTAAAAATACTGTCAAACAGTACTGAAAGTCACAAAGTCATTGCCAGGCCTGTACTGAATATGTCTGGAAAGCTCAGCAGATTTCCACAAAATTACAGTACTCATATTTTGACAATTTTTTTATGTTTTCAGCTATCAATAAAAGCAGTAGTCTTTTCACCTCAGTGTGAAGTCAACATCAAAACAATTTACCTTATTTACGTCCATTTTTAGAATTTTGGTTCCATTTTACTTATTTTGTGTAAGTAAGGAAAATCATGAAATACCTGCAATTATGTAACTATATCTATATGTCATGATTGTATACTGAGTGTATTTTCTGACTTGGTTGAGAAAGCCTGTAAACTTGCTCAGTTGCATGTATAATTATGCCACATATAAGTAAATTTCTCCCTGATTAGGTGATGCGGTCACATTCCAAAACAGCCTTGTTGGAAGCATATTATACCTCACTTGAAGACAGCAGGTAATAACTTTTAGAGACTCAGCTCTGTGAACTATATTTGCATATATGCTAACATCTTGCACTGACCATCTTTGTTAAACATGAAACATGAACCTGTTCTTTCATAAGAGGAGATAATGTGTTGTGTATACATTAGTAACACAGAGGAGGCTCTATGAGCCCCACATATGTGGTGAGAATGAGATTAGTCGGCACTTTCATATATGCATTTGAATGTTTAGTTAGAGTTCTGGTATTACTATTTATCTTTAATGTTTCCTCATTTGTGTTGGTTTAGGTTATAACTGTCCCAGCTATTCAAAACTGGGATTGCTATACCAAAAAAAAGGGGGATTAGTATCTTTGCAAAGGGTCTAATTGGTTATTGGGTGTAAGTTCTACAGTAAATGCAAAAAGGCCCAAAACAGTCTAAATTCCTTTTCCATTATGTGTATTAAACCATTTTCACTCCATAGTTACAAGCAACAATTTATAAAGCACCAACAAACAACCTCACCCAGGGCTGACAAAAAGAGATAATACAAAATGAACCTTGTGACAGGCTATGACTGTTACAAGGTTCAACAGCATTCTGGATCAGATTAAATCACTGATTAATGATGACACCAGTTACATGAAAGGCAGTTTGTCCATGCGCACACAGAAGTGCTATACTGTGCGGCCCAACATCAGCGAATTCTTAGATATTGCATGACGAGCCTACACAGAAGTGACCAGACAGAAGAACAACTATGGGTTCACCATGTAGACCTTATGAAAATGAATGACCACTGTGAGCAGGCTTTGAAAGACATTTTCCACATGTCTTAAGTGAGTGTACAGCAGATCAGATAAAGTTTAACTTTGAGTGAAAAAATGCAGCATTTAACCATAGATGGTATTTATGTACACTGCAGGGTGGTGTCCAGGTTACTGAGTGAGATCTATGAACACATCCACTGCCTGTACAAACTGTCTGATGCTGTGTCAATGCTGGACATGTTGCTCTCTTTGGCTCACGCTTGCACTGTCTCAGATTACGGTAATGTTTAAGCACAAGATAAGCATAATGTACATTTTTACATTTATGTAAGCACATGAATTTTTCCTCCTTTACCTGTTGATAGCATTGATTTCCTTTTTATTGATGAGCTGGGTCGAGGCACCAGTCCAGAGGAAGGCATTGGTATCTGCCACAGTGTCTGTGAATTCCTCATCAATCTTAAAGGGGTCATATGATGCGTTTTAAATTTTTCCTTTCTCTTTGTAGTGTTACAAGCTCTTGGTGCATAAAGAAGATCTGTAAAGTTGCAAAGACTAAAGTCTCAAATCCAAAGAGATATTCTTTATAAAAGTTAAGAGTCAGCCACGCCTACCTAAAACGGCTCGTTCTAACACGCCCCCACATGTCTACGTCACTATGTGGGAAGATTTGCATAACACCGCCCAAATGAATAATGGTGATGGATTTCATCTGTTTGAGAAAAACAGACAAAATGCTCTTCTTGAACAAAGCCAGGGAGACCATACACAAATGTAAGCTGTTCAACTAAACAAATAAGATGCTGTTATTTTAAAGTGAAACCAAAACCATATGAGGTTCATTTGTTCTACTTTGAGTAAACTGTTAACCAAACAAACATGTGGGATGATAAGTTTCACCGTAGTTCATTCATTGCGCCAATGTTTTTAATGCAAATGTCTCACAATCAGGCGGCTACTGTACATGTATTCGTCTATGAGATTTTGAGTTGTTGTATTTGTGGATTGTATTTAAGCAATAGCACATAAGAAAGAGTGCTAATGTTCCAAAAATTGCCACACCTCCGGCTTGACTGCAGGTGATCATAGATGTGCTGATATTTGGAACAACAACACCAGTAGGTCTTTTTATGTCTTTTTGAGTGAGTCATTGAATCATTTCATTCAACCAACTCATTAAAAACACAGATTCGTTTAAGAACAACACAAGTTATGAGTGAAGCAGTGAATCATTCACTCAATGAGTCTATGTTTTTTGAGTCAATGATTCTATGACTCTTTTATACAGACAGCCCAGCCCCTTGTCACCACCTATTTCTGTAACAATGTAGCCTGCAGAGGAGTGGCCGGTCATACCTCATAACCAGGGGCGGACTGGCCATCTGGACGTTCTGGAGAAGTCCTGGCTGGTTCATCATCAAAGAAAAAGTGTTAGATTAGGTGACGTAGACGGCCGACAAAAGCTAATGCAATCTATTTTTGCTTATAAGCAGTGGCGGCGCTAGGGCGAGGCTATAGCCCCATCAGAAACTTGCTTAGCCCCGGCACAGCCCCCCAAGGATTTCCTAATGATGTTCCTGTTTTTTGGTGTCACTTTCAATAGCATTGAAAAATAACCATTAAAAAACTTTTTAAAAAAGTGCCTAATATGTGGCCTATAAACAATTGATATTATGGGGGAGGGGTCAAGCAACACAAGCAAGCAACGCGCAAACTGTGCGCAAGAGTTACGCCGGTGAACGTCAGTCAATTCACTATAGAGAAAGTGAACGTAAAAAACTGACGGAGCTTTCTAACGCTGCATTAACGGCGCATATTCTCTGAGACGACGAGAGACGAAACTACTTCAACAATGCTAATAATGGTATAGCCTATAACTGTCTTAAATTATTCCCTTAATATTTCTCTTGTCGCCGGTATAGTGAAAAACATGAGAAGAAACGTATTTTGCGTTAAACAGGTTGTTTTTGAAAATCGGTGCACGAAATAAAGCTGCTCTTAATTTTAATTTATGACTGCAGTGTTAATAATTTTAATTATAGGCCTATAATTCAATTGTATAAATTAATAGACCTGTTAAAAAAAAAAAACTTTAAAAAAACATTTTCAATGAGGTGTAGCTATAATAGCTTAAATTTTAATTATCCTCACAGCGCATCATATGTATGCGCTATGAAATTATTGCCAATTTTTGATGCTTTTGATAAACATGACACGACACATCTCAGCACGGGGAGATTATCGCGGGGCCCCACCGCAGTGCGTGCCCATCCGCTATGCCACTGTGTGGAAATTGTATGAATTATCGGCACTTTATCTATTGTACAAAATGGTTGGAATTTACCATGTTTTCCTGCCAGTTGGCACTGAGAGTGACTGACACTTGATGGTCAGAAAAAATGACTAAATAGATAGGTGTAAAAAAAAATAAAAATAAAAAATAAAACAATGAAAAAAGAAAAAATCCCTACTTTCTCTCTTTTTGCGTTCATAAATTGTATTAATTTGTAAGTGTCATATTTGGCAGATGCATTAGAAGTTATATGACTAATAACAGTGGCATATGAGAAGTTTATACCACAGAAAAAAATATGTAAAATATGCCTTTTTCGAAGCTGCTGTATATAAAAAACACAAGGTGGCTGAATTTGCATGCTATTTAGATAGCTGAAGCTTATAGGCATTCACTACTTTCACTTAATTAGTTTTTTAGCACCCCCTCTGAACTGTTAAGCCCTCCCTTAGCACCCCCAACAAAAAAATCCTGGAGCCGCCACTGCTTATAAGAAACCAAAACTGACGCGAAAGAGAGTGGACTCGTGATGGCAAGCAAAAGACATGAAGATAAAGGCGGTTGGGAGAAGCTAAAGGGAAAAAAGCGAACAGTTACATCAGGTTACATTTGCCCACCTCTTACACAGCATGTAGCCTATAGCACTATAGTAAAATCCCAGGTCTGAGCGTCCACTGCTATTTATCACTCCGTATTGTCTGGCATGAATATTCCATTCATTCATAAAGAGACAGCAGCGATTCTACAACGGGTTACATTTTAGAGATACTGAGTTGGAAAATAGAGTAAATGAAGCAGCCTATGAGGTGATTAGTCTGATTAACATGACACACACACACACACACACACAGAGAGAGAGACATGAATACTCAAATTGAAGAATTCTGTTGTTTCAGGTTTCTAGATTGTAGGCTTATGTTTATCATTGTCATACATTTTGCATTCTGCTCTTTTTATGTAGATTTCAAGTATTTTAGTTCATACAATAATACATTCATTTCAATCCTCTGATGAACAAAAAAATAGAAAGCATCATAATTTGTAATGGTTTTACTGGTTGGAATTAAAATTGTATTGGTTTTAATGGAAACTGTAATGGCGCCTGTTGGTCTCTACTGGTAATTGGTCACCTTCTATTCATGGCTTTTGTTAAAGCCACTAAATCCTAATGTAATATGTCCCAAAACACACTACAGGAAACCATTATTTAATGGTTTCAATGGTTAAAAGTTGTAATGTTTGTAATGGTATTTGTAGTGGAAATCATTCAAATTTCTGTGATGGTTTCTATTGTTTTTGTCAGCAGGGCCACCATGGGTTTTGTGATGTTATTTGCCATAAATGCGATAGGATTGCTGTAATATTGTGAGATAGTAGCGACTGTTTGTAGTTGTGGTGGGCCTATTTGGGAGAAGATCCAGGGCCGTTTTTTACTCCCAGTTCGTCCCTGTTCATAACTAATGCACAGACTCTTGGAACACTCACAGACAAGTGGAGAGACACAAACTCAAAGTAAACAACCCAGCTTTTACTACTAAGGTCTCAGGTACAGTTTGATATTTTGCTAGAGTCAGAACGTGTTCTGTCAGTATCAGTAATACTAGCAGCCGTCAGTTTAGCTTGCTAGGCCAGTGAGACTTGAACAGGCAAATTCACCCTTTTATTTTTAGAGTAGATTCATATCTGCACTTAACCCTATAAAGCCTTCTGTAACACATTTGATAGGTGGATTTGTAAAGCCTCTAAATTATCAACATGATATAATTTACTGCATGCATTCTGTCATCTGGCTTATAGTTCATACTTTGTAGCAACTAGCTAGTAAAAGGCCTTTTAGTTTAATTATAAAAATGTCACCTTCGAGTTGTGGTACATGTGCCTTTATTCTGTGAAATGCATCGATTTTTGTAAAGTTAACAAAATAATGACCTTTATACTGATATTAATATTTCAATATGAAGATTTAATGAACTGAAGCAACGTAGCTTTACCGTATTATACTTTTTTATTTTTTGAAAATCAGGTTAAAATGTAAAATATCATGAAGGTTTATTTGTACATCTTGCAGACACTGCATCTCCCCAAATTACTACTACTACTACAAAAAAAAACCGGCCCTTTTATCATAATCTTCTTACTAAGGCATGTTATTGGGAAGAATTGTTGCATTTTGGTATTCAGAAATTATATTTTTATGCATCAAGGCCGTAACCATGTCTTGAACATTGGGGGGGACCAACTTACACACATACACTGCCGTTCAAATGTTTGGAATCAGTACGTTTTTTCATGTTTTTTAAAGACGTTTCTCTCATCAAGGCTGCATTTATTTGATGAAAAAAATACAGAAAAAACGTCATTTTGTGAAATATTATTTAATATACTTTAAAATATAATTTATTCATGTGAAACAAAGCTGAATTTTCAGCATTACTACTCCAGTCTTCTTTCAGAAATCAATCTAATATGCTGATTTATAATCAATGTTGGAAACATTTTTGCTGCTTCATATTTTTTTGGGACCTGTGGTACTTTTTTCAGGATTCATTGATAAATAAAAAGTTAAAAGGAACAGTGTTTATTCAAAATATAAATTTTGTGTTACAATATACACTACTATTCAAAAGTTTGGGGTCAGACAGTAAATTGTTTCTTTCTTCTTCTTCTTCTTTTTTTTTTTTTTTAAGAAATTAATACTTTTATCCAGCAAGGATGTGTTAAATGGATAAAAAGTGATAGTAAAGACATATATTGTTAGAAAAGATTAGGGTACAACGGGGCTAAAGGCGCCCCGGGGAAAAAGGGAGATGGTCCTCACTGCAGAACACAAGATCCAGATCCAACTCCTCCCACCTTACATATACCTAAACCTACCCGTCTCCACCCCCTGATCTCTAAACCCACCCATCTCCACCCCTAAACCTAACAATCTCCACCCCTTACACTTTTATTTTTCAAAATAAGCAGAAAATAGTACAAACTTTGCTAAAGTGATTGTTTTGAACAAGTATTAACTTGTAATAATTAAAATTATTAAAAAAACATTATTTTAACTGAAGTATTTGTATCAATACCTTGTGCCTTTTACCCCATGCTGGTGAGCCTTTTACTCCGTGTGTGGGGTAAAAGGCCCCTCTTGCCATCTCATACATTTATACAATTTTTAAACAAAATAAACAACTTGAATGATTTATTTTCACACAAAATCTGTTGCTCCATTAATGTTCAATACAACGTATATATTTTTTTCTACAATTATACATTTTAGGCGCAGTGAATAGCACATTTTTTCTTAAGGTTGGTCTTTAGCCCCATTGTACCCTACTATTTTGAATAAATGCTATTCTTTTTATCCTTTTATTCATCAAATAATAATAATAATAAAAAAAGAAGTATCACAGGTTCCAAAAAAATACTAAGCAGCATAGAATGGTTTCTGAAGGATCATGTGACACTGAAGACTGGAGTAATGATGCTGAAAATTCAGTGCTGCGTCACAGAAATTAATTATATTTTAAACTATATTAAAATAGGAAACCAATATTTAATATTTCACAGTATTACTGTTTTTTTTCTGTATTTTTGATCAAATAAATACAGCCTTGATGAGCATAAGAGACTCCAGTAAAAATCATTAAAAATCTAACTGATTTTGAACAACAGTGTATAAAAAGCTATATTAATGCGGCACTTGACTCATGCACACACACACACACAAACACACACTCACAGACACACACACACACACACACAAACGCACTTACACGCAACACACAGTATATGCTCAATTGTAATAAACCTAAAGGTTCTGCAAAATCAAATAGTTCCAAAACGAATGAACAGGACATGAATGCTGAAATGTTTAGTGTTCTCTATATATGTTGAAATGAATAGCCTATTAAAGTCTTCCATGTTTACACAAGATGGCGATAAAAAGCTAGTTTTGTGTGTTTGTGTAAGAAAAGAAACAGTGGTATATTGACCAAATACAGAAACAGGACAGTTATAATTTCAAATAAATAATTATAATTTTATGTTTCATAATTATCATAAAACAATGATCTTCTATGTAATAAAAAAATATATTTAAAACGTCCAAATGGCATGAAATGATGGAAACCAAATATATTTCAGTTAGATGGGTTACACTCTAAAGCAAACAAATAATATATAAAGACAGCAATGTATATATTTCACACACAAGCACAGTAAAGATTTTTTTATTCATTTATCATTTTTTTTACCTCTTAACTGTCCCCCATTTTTGAACATAGACGTGAAAGTGCACTATCCAACCTTAAATTCTTCTAATTCATGAACGAATACATTTTGTAATCTGATTTTGAATTACCATTTCCATAGAAATGCAATGTCCAATTTTAAAATGTTTGAATTTTGAGGTTTTAAGCTTTCAAATTATATATAATTTATGATGATTACCAAAACATGATAGGGATAAAGGCAACGAAAATTGACTTCTTGTGACAGAGGTCAAAACTCCTGTTATGATGTAGATTTTTGAGTTGCACTCTTGCCAATTACTGATCCTACATAATTTGTAACAAAAAACTGTGGAAAAATATCTATTTAGGAGTCTTAGACCTTTCCAACGATATTTGGCATGCTTAGATTAGGATTTAATTGTAATATAGTGAAGTAAATGTAGGCGTCCCTCTGAGAGGACAGGTGACAGTTAAGAGGTTAAATATAGAAAGTGCATATTTGCAGTGGAAAACGTAAGAGCTCCTCTTCTCTCTCAGATTTTCTTCCACTTGTTTAGAGTGGGCAAAAGGACCTCATCTAGGGTTAATTCAGGTTATCTGGGACATTTTTTTCCAGTCACCTCATTGGAAAAAAAATGCCCTAATTTACCTGAATACACCCTATTCACTTCTGATGAGATCTGGCACATATATAAATATGCACTTTCTTATGCACTACTCTTCAAGTGCACATTTATGCGCTGAGCTTCACTCTTCTGATGAGTAATATTCTTCATCATCATCAGAAGCTGCAGCAGCGCTCTGGTCTTCACCAGTCTCAGACGGCCCAGCCTCACTGTCTTCAAATGCCTGGCATACGACTGTGTGTAAGTCGATCATCACAGGCTTCACTAAATGTATTTCAGTGGTGTGGCTCTGGATCATGTAGTTTCTGGGCTCATCTGGTTCTTCCAGAAGCAGCCTTCTTATAGGCCACTTCTTAGGTATATCCAAATACAAGACCCGATATTCACGGGGTGGTACTTTTGGGGGTAACATATCCCACCACTCCCCCTTCTTTTTAAACAAACCTTTACAATGCTTCCATTTAAATATGCTCTTTTCCCCAAGCAATGTGACTGGGGTCTTCGATTTCTCCCTAATCTCTTCCCTCCAGCCAGGCTGATAGCCTGGCATTATACTAAATTCTCTTTGAAGGAAGTTCTCATGTCTTTTAAACCTTCCATACCAATCCTCAAACTCCTCTCGCTTTTCCTTTAGCAGTTCTTTCCACATTTTGCCTATTGTTGTGGTCACTCTATCAGAAGAAATCACGGTAGAGGAACTCCAGAATTCGCCACAAGGCACTCGAGCTTTATAAATGCCGCGGGTAGAGTTCTAAAAATTACGTAGTCTCATTATGACGTCACTGGGGCGAGCTGGGTCCTCCTCCTCATCATCGTAATGGCCAATCAAATCAAAGAAGGCGCATTTTACGGTCTACATTAATGGTCAAAGAGGGCGACTGTGAGGTAGCCTCGGGCGCATTAATGCACGGGCTTCAAGGGGCTGAAGCCCAGGGGCCTACACTGGAAAGGGGGCCCACTGGCTGCAGGGAAATTATATTTTTTGAATAATTATTTATATGGGAGTTTGCAGCAGTGACAACAGCGTTCTGTAATCAAACTCACACACTCATTTTCAGCGACGCCCTGGTTGTAGTAGCCTATATAGTGAATGGCTCAGTTTAGGTTCCCCCCACACAGTTTGTATAGTTGGTATGTTCCACGTGTTCCATCGATATACTGTAAGCGGAATGTATAATGCATTCGCTAGTAAATAACCGCAGCAGGAGAGTATCTTTATGTCAACACGCAGATTAACAGAAACACAACACTGCTGTGTGAAAGGAACTGGAAACGT
>NW_015627629.1:567737-570681 GCF_001515625.1 Sinocyclocheilus rhinocerous
ACAGATGCCATTGGCACATGCCGCTATGCTCAGTGACACTTCCGGTTTTCAGTGGCATGTGTCACTAAAACCTGTGACACATGTCAATGGACTGCGTCTCTGTGTTCCATAAATAGTGCTGCTCTAAAGTCTCAATTTTAAATCTGGGGATGGAAAAATAGGAATTGTCCTGAGTGTTTGTTTACTTTATGTAACGGCTATATAATTTTACAGTTCCACAAGCGCCACCTCGTGGCAAAGAGTGAATTTGCATATTCGCTTATATTCACATTTTACGCAGAACAGTGTTGTGAATGTTAACTGGCATATTTGCGTTTTTGTAAGAAAAATATCCATATTCAAAACGTAATAATCACTTTAATGTAGCTTGCGCCAACAGTTGTACACAGAAGCAGCTCGGGGCGGATGACGTACGAGTTCAGCGTCAATAAAGGCTCCTCCTTTATTTATTTGTTTTGTCAGTGAAACATGAAAATTATATTATGGCTGGATTTATTATTATTTTTTTTTGTTAATTGTTTAAAAAAAGTAATTTTATCCTGTTTCTTTTTATTGGCCACCAAGTCCTTCTTGTAATTAAAGATAAAATGAACAAGGCATTCATTTAGCTTTAACATAAAAATAACTTCATGTCATTTTTTCATATGTTTATTTTTGGTTTCATTACACTTTCTTCTAATACATCAAATAAAAAATACAACCAAAAGGAAAAAATAAAACAGATAATAATGCTTCATACAAAGTTTGAACGTTTTACTGGACTTTTTTTTTTTTTTGTAATATCGTTGTATTTAGGCTACATGAATGTATGGCTGGATTTATTATTATTTTTTTTTGTTAATTGTTTAAAAAAAGTAATTTTATCCTGTTTCTTTTTATTGGCCACCAAGTCCTTCTGATAATTAAAGGAAAAATTAACAAGGCATTCATTTAGCTAGAACATAAAACATAAATTCATGTAGTTTTTTCATATGTTTGTTTTGGGTTTCATTACACTTTCTTCTAATACATCAAATAAAAAAATACAACCAAAATTAAAAATAAAACAGATTTTACTGGCCTTTTTTCTTTTTCTTTTTTAATATCGTTGTATTAAGGCTACATGAATGTGTCGTCATATTGCGTGCTCAAATTCGTGCCGGCGTTTCTCTTTGTTTAAAGGCGGGTGCGTTTTTTATTTTTTATTTTGATGTATTATTATGTACACCGACACGTTTGATGAGCTGACATATTTGCACTCTCGGCTCGGATTTTCTTGACCATTGGGACCAAACGTGATACATACTGTAATGTCCTAATAGGCATTATTTTTATATAACATGTTGTCCAGTTCTTGAATTATCGGTGGACAAGATGAATGATAAAGTCTATTGAACCTCTTTCTCTTGTCTGTCTCAGCCATTTCAATGTTACGTTAAAGGCAGAGTAAGGGATTTCTGGTAGCCAATGTTGATATTTGAAATCACCAAAACAAACACGCCCCTACCCCAAAAGGGTTATTGTGACATAATATTGTGTGTAGGCTATTTTAATATTGTGTGTACACAGTAACGATATCACAGCGCGTGAATACCACATTGAGATCTCACTCGTGCCATCTTGCCCTTAAAAGCGAGAATGATGAACTTTCATGAGGAAGCAGCACTGGTCTGATCGCTGAAGCCCACCTAAAAGGGTTTAGAACCGCCCCTGTAAGTACAGCACTATATATTTAATCATGTCTGGAAACTTGACAAGTGTGTTTTATTGGGGTAAATGATCTACAAGCATTTCACATATTTCTATGCACACTAATAATATGAAACTACTGTCGCTACACTACGGTTATACACATTTATTGCATTTATTTTCAATAAAACTGAAAAAGGCTTAGAAGATTCCTTATCCTGTGGCCCCCTCTAGTGGATAAAATTAATATCACAGCCTTCATCTTCCAGTTGAAATGGCTGATAGTTTAGAATTTGATTTTGGCAGGGGCTATTTGAATACAATGAATTCTATTTACACAAAGTGAAAATAGCATATTTTCTTAGCAATAGATTCTATTTACACTATTTAATAATAGGAGTATTTTCTTGCAGTAATAGTAGTTTGATGCTGTTCGTACTACTTAGTGCAAATAGTGGCCAATATCTGCACCTCATTATTGTAGTAGGCTACATTATAAAACAGTATAGGCTACAATAACGTATTGAGTGTAAATTATAATTTTTATTTAAAAATTATTAAATGGATGCCGCCCCTACAACTAGCCCTAACCTTAACCAATATCCACACGTTATTTTCCACTTTTCGATAATTTCCTTAATTTTTATTGAAAATATATGCCTTTCCGATGTGATACGGGATGTGAAAAGGGAGAAGAACGAATTCGGCAGAAGGCGGAATCGAACTCGGGTCAGTCGCGTCAAAAAACACTCTACCATCTGCGCCACTGAAGCTGTCAGTTGACAAAAGTTTTTTTGCAGTGTTGTGTAACACTACCACACGTTGGTAGGCAGAGTTAGTGTAAGTACCCTCTGCCAAAATGAAAACAAAATAATGATTAAAAATAGCCTACAGGAGCGTTTTATTTTCATGAGAGGGCAATCGAATGTGCTGTTCTCTTTTGGGTTCTGTACCTTGTCGTCTATCCGCCATAAACATTCATAAAGGGCAGCACTCGTCATTAAATTATGCACATATCCAAAAAGGAATTCATGATATCAGCAATTAAATAGTTGATATAGCAGCAATTAAATTGTTGATTTACAATTTAATTTAATTTAATTCTTAATTCTTAATTCTTAATTCTAAATTTAATTTAATTCTTAATTCTAAATTTAATTTAA
Source organism: Sinocyclocheilus rhinocerous (assembly GCF_001515625.1). Lineage (NCBI taxonomy): Eukaryota > Metazoa > Chordata > Actinopteri > Cypriniformes > Cyprinidae > Sinocyclocheilus > Sinocyclocheilus rhinocerous. The sequence goes on from NW_015627629.1 coordinate 570,569, forward strand.
TTCTTAATTTAATTTAATTCTTGATTCTTGAAATGTTAATTCTTGATATCAACAATTTAATTGTCACTAGTGACAATGTTCATTTCTATTTCCAGAAAATATATTTCTGCTAT
>NW_015627629.1:570858-589882 GCF_001515625.1 Sinocyclocheilus rhinocerous
TTGAAATGTTAATTCTTGATATCAACAATTTAATTGTCACTAGTGACAATGTTCATTTCTGATATCTGAAAATGTATTTCTGATATCAACAATTGGGAGGGTAATTTCTGATATCCAAAATTACTTTTGTTACAAGTAACAATCACATTCATGATATCAGAAATGAACATTGTCACTAGTGACAATTCAATTTTTGATATCAAGAATTAAATTGTTGATATCAAGAATAGACCTCTGTACTAGTAACCACGTGATTACTGATAACAAAAATAAAGGTTTTTACTAGTAAGAATTGTATTTCTGATATGTGAAATTGGAATTTCAACTAGTAAGAAATCAATTCTTGATATCAACAATTGATTTTGAATGGCAGCCTATGGTGACATTTAACTAGTGAAGATACAATTACAGATATCAAGAATTAGCATTTAAACTAGTGAAAATTGAATTGTTGATATCAAGAATTCATATCCTGAGAATGAATAAAAGTCAAAACGGCTTGCCATACAACCCATTCATCAAGAGCAAGAACTCCACTGCTCGCGAGATTTCCGTAGCTCGTCATCCCCGGTCTCCCTGGCAGAGCTCCGTCTTCCTCTCTCTCTCGCGCTGCGCTTCAGCCCACACTGACCTGACCCTGCCAGAGCGAAACAAGTCGACGTGCTGCCTACACCCGGCCCGGAGCCACAGTCCACAGCGCGTCCACTTAAGGAACGCCTTTACATCCCGACAGTAACAGTAATAGCGAGGACACACCACCGCAGGTACGTGAAGCAGCGGCTTTGTCCCGCTTTATATCCAGACTGTGGCAGTGAAGTGAAGCGTGAGTGGAAGGAGCAGATCACACAGGGCCTAGCGCGCTGTCTGCTCCGCTGATCCCTCTCCGTGCCATGCCGCCGGAACACAGGCAGCCTTTCGCTGGACAGGGGTTTGGATATAAATGCTGAAATCCTGAGATCCAGGCTGGCGGTAGACCGAGAGGACGTGAGCTCACGATGTTAGTTAATTTGTGCTTTGCGTGCGGGTTTTAAGCATAGACTGTATAAAAACTGGTTTTAAGTCTGCTGATGATGTCCGATCAATCCACGCCTATTTCTTTAAAGCTAAAGCTAAGCTAGTGATGCTAATAAGTGCGATAGAGCGGAAGACTTGCGTTTTCGTTCTCCTGCTGTGATATTTTCACTTTCTTTCGCTGTCGAGTTGAGAGACACGCTTGACTAGGCTGTCCAGCAGGCTGTGCTTGTGCTGCTGGTTAACGTTAGTTGGTCAGTCATGTGTTATGGTCAGTGAAGTGTCAGTCAGTTCTTTAGTAAACAGGTCGACCTACTTTAAATCCCGACTGTCATGCAGTCATTTCAGCGAGGGACAGGCGTTGTGTAAAGACTTTGCTCCTTGTCCTGACCTACTGTTATCTTATCTTGAAGGAGTGAACTTTGTTGTAGACCTGATGTAAATATCCACCTCACAGTGAAAAAAACATTTTGTTTGGTCTTGAGGTTTCATTGAAACGCTTATCGCTGCCACTGGAGCCTGTTTTGACTTTAGTAGTCCTGGTTCTTCGCACATTCCTGTCGAGGTAGCTAACGGGAAGGATTGTCTGTCAGAAGTAGTTGGTGGCTTTTAATAGTCACTTTAAGTTTGCGCATGCGCACTGACGTGTCATTCAAAGAAATGGGAGGAAGCCTTCATGGCAAGGACACATGTGTCCAGACCTCATGAAATCACAATTGTGCTGTGGCTTTTAATCCATGCCTGGTGTAGCACACTTCTAAGGGTTTACTACTTCTAGGGTATATTTAAAATATACAGTCATTTCTAATGGGAAGATAAATCTAAAATTTAGATGACTCGTATAGATTGCAACAGTTGGGTTTCAGGAAGTAAAAATGGCACCCATTTTGACCGTGAGAAATTATTATTATATATATATATATATATTTAAATAAAGTATAAAGCTTTAAAGACAGACCTACTGTGAGCTCCAAGGATGTTAATCGATAGTGTATGCTTTTGTTGAAGCCATCAGCCTGTATTATTTCAAAATAATTAAATAATTTAATAATATTTTTTTTTGCTTCATATCTAAATTTGTGATTCACCTTGCTACATCAAGTAACTAATCATGGTCATCGCCTGTTATGTAAATTCAAACATTGGCTTTTTATTAAAACACAAAGCATACGTCTAGTCCAAAAAACATCTTTCAATAGAAAATGTCATTACAGAAAATTGTGTTGTTTAAGCATTTTGTGAAGTCTGTAAGTTTGTTTATACTGGTGAGGAGCTGCTCTTTTCACACATTGCTGCCTTTGCACCAATATTATGTACCCTTATTTTCCTCTCTTTGTCTGAACCATTGTTCTGAGAAGTGTGTATTTAAATAAACACAGAGAGGTTTAAGTAATTAAGACAAGTAGATGACTTCATTTTCACTTCCTGTGCCTCGTGAGCTGAAACTCACAACACAACAAAGAAAGGCTTTTCTATCTTTATCCTTCATGTTTCTGAGGGACCATTTGAATGTTTTGAACAGTTCTGTACAAATAGATTAAAACTGGATATATTTCAGTTCATTTCCTAGTTCAGGGACTCAAAAGTCATGTGAGTAGTAGTCGATCATGGGAATAGCTATGTTTCCATCACCCTGTTTTTATGCTTGCTTGAGGTGGTTTTTGACTGGTGCGAAAAAGTGTTAATGCGAATAATGGGAGAGGGAAACGCATTTGCCGAATAAATTCCTCCATGTGCATCAAAAAAGTCATGTGACTTTGCGCAATGGGATGGGATAACTTGACTAACCAGCGGACCGATCTCGTTGCACAGCAGCATCTGAAATGTTGTTATGGTCATTCTTAACTTAAATGCCTGCAAATTCTGTCGTTAAAGTATTTCTGTATAATTGCCTCCCAGAACTGTCTTACTCGACTGCGTTCCCAAACAGCAGGTATCCACCTCCGAAAGCAATGACCGCATTTATTGTTCTCTGTCGTTAAAGTATTTCTGTATAATTGCCTCCCAGAACTCTTACACGACTGCGTTCCCAAACAGCAGGTATCCACCTCCGAAAGCAATGACCGCATTTATTGTTTCGTCTGCTCGCACTGAGGCGCAAGTAATTTATTATATATGAAAATTATTATATTCTGTGGCTTCACCTACATTTCTTAGTGATATTTAGTGCCAGTTTATCAGGAAGTGACGATTTTGTTCTATTGGACTCGTTGGTTGGAAACGGTGCTTATTCGCGAATGTTTTATGCGATATTCCAATTTTGCGCATAAGTTAAATTTGCAGTTTTGGATGGAAACCCAGCTATTGATTGGCTGTGTTTGAGTTTGAATATGTTGTGTGTACTGCCTCCAATTTGATAAAAATAGGCTGAAACTGTTTGCAATATGTAACGAAAAACATTTAGTTAGCACCGTAATATGACATTTTTAATTGTGGAATTTAGTTGTCATCTTGGAAATAATGCTGATTTTAATACATTTAAATTCTACGTTTTTTAATACATTTTAAATTCATAGAAAGTATTTTTATACATTTTAAATGTATATTGTAAAATTTTGGCAGCCTAATCATTTTAAATGTATATTGTTAAATTTTGGCAGCCTAATCAGTGAGATATTAAAAATAAGGGTTGGTATTACATCTGGTTGACCACATTGCATTGTGGGATACAGTACCCATCCTAGTAAACTCTGTGATATACATATTGGAAAATATAGGCCAGATGGGTATTCCATGCATGCAGTTCGCATAGAAAGAGTAGTATAGCAGTATGGTATTCTGAACATAGCCAGGCAAAGTGTTTACTAATCCAGATGGAAGTGTGGCATTGTGTTGTTGAGCAGATAGGTCCACTTTGCTTGGCACCAGCTACATAAAGCAACAGTCTCTGGCAGATTTGCCATAGCTAAACACCTCAGCCTGTGGCAGCGTTTACAGACGCACTGCTTCTAAGTGATTCACATCTTTGTTTTTCATTTTCCTCTTAGCAGGGCAAAGAAAAGTACACGTAGTTTAGAGCAAGTGAGTGCACCACACCCATCTCCACTTTGTTCTCTGTGCACAGGGCTGTGTGTATCTAACACACGTGAAGCCTAAGAAATGTGTTTCCACTTACTTAACAAGGAATATGCAAGTAAGGGCAATGAGCAGATTTAGCTTACACCCCAACAGCTGCTTGTCCTGTCTTGTATGTTTTCAAAATTCCTTTCCTGCATTTGCCATAATCTAGTATGCTTTCACAGAAGTATTTTCACACAAGTATTATATTTTAGGCTTTTTCTTTTAACATTTACATCAAAATTTCAGCTGACTAATTAGGGCTGCAATGACTAGTTGATAAGCAAACTAAGTGTAGTCATTTTAATCAAAACTACAAAATTTATTGTTAAACATTAAATGAATTTTAGCGTTCAAAAGTTTGGGGTCGGTAAGACTTTATGCTTGGGGGTCGAAAGTCTCCTATGCTCACCAAGGGTGTTTTTCTTTGATTAAAAGTACAATAAAACTGTAATAATATCAAATATTGCAATTTACAAAAACTGTTTTCTATTTTAGTATATTTTAAAGAATATCTTATGTAAGCAGGAATGATTGTTTATTGATATTAATGAAAACTTTAAGTGATACTTTAAGTATAGATTTTAATACTTACGCCCATCCAGAATCATTATTATTATTATTATTATTATCTTTGTATGAATGAAACTAATTATTTTTAAGTGTCTGATAATGGATATGGATTTAATCTTTTGTTTTATTTCAGTTTTTTCACGTAATTAATACATGATTATTAGACTACGGCTGTAAAACATGCATTATGAATGTTTTGCTATAAATAATTAATTTAATTAATTATTAATGAAAACCATATTGGGAACTCACCACATGGTACCATTTTTTGGTAGACCCTATGATCAATAACCAAAAAAAAAAAAGAAGTGAATATCAATGGAAAATATGGCTCAGACCGGTTACCTTTTTTATGCAGTCATTATAATGGAAAATCTGAGAAATGCTGTGGAATGCACTTAAACATGGCAAAATGTGTTAAGCTGAGCTAATAGTACTACAGTTTTTTTCTGGTAGCTGAAAGCACAATCAGATTAGACAAAATATTTAATAAATGTGCACACACAGACTTGTGTAAATGACATGCATTCCAGTTCCACCCTGATTCTGTCTTGGCCTGTCATGGGACTAATTGCTTGTTAAAGGGGTCATATGACGTTGCTAAAAAGGACATTATTTTGTGTATTTGGTGTAATGAAATGTGTTTATGCGGTTTAAGGTTAAAAAAACATTATTTTCCACATACTGTACATTATTGTTTCTCCTTTTGTTCTCTATGCCCCGCCTTTTTGAAACGCGTCGATTTTTACAAAGCCCATCGGTCTGAAAAGCAAGAAATAAAGAGTTCATATGCATCTTTCACGGAAATGGTTTCTTTTGGCTAATTAATGTTGTGAGATGTGACCGGAAATTGGAGACTGTTAGACTGATGGCCTCTTTAAGGACTCCTGGGAAATTGCAGTAGAATGGTGCTCCTAAATGTATTCTTAATGTAATCGGCTTATCCATATTCCTAAAACGGTAAATCTCTCGGATATGCGGAACTGAACAGACTCCAGTCAGACACAGAGCAAACGGCTGTTCCAGGACCTGGTGCTTCTTGTCACTGGTTTTCCTCACTGTCCTGAAGGCAGAATTCAGCCAGACATGTCATCCAGTACAACAGTGCACTTTTTTGTACAAAAGCACTCAACCAAACGTCCACTCTTATGGCTTCCATCAAGAGGCCGTCTTTTCCTTGTTGCCTCGTCGTAATTAAACATCAGACAAGACATCGATTTTTTTTCTCTTTCTTTTTTTCTATGGTAGTAAACGGTTTCATTCTGTCCGACTCAGGGTTTTTCATTATCATCAAATTATTGTTAACTAAAACTGAAACCATAAAAAAATTGCATTTCTTGCAATGAATTAAAGAATTAATGAATTTCTGCATGAATTAAAATGTCAAAAACACAAAAAAATTACTAAAACTTTACCTAAAATTAAAATGAAAACAGAAAATATAAAAATAAAATCTAAATCTAAATATTAACAAAAACTATAATAGTATATTGATACTAAAACCATTTTTTCTTATAAGGCCACACTGAGGCTTTTTAATGGCTAAGCTTTGGATCGATTATCATTGAAGGGGGAATCAGTGCCGTTTTCAGATCTGCGACCACTCCGCATCAGCGTACTCGAGTGATATTTTCCCGGCTGGATATTTTTGTTGCTTGCAAAGCCCCTCTGCACTTGAGTTTAGGATGTCAATTGAGTTAGCGAAGGGTGTCTTGAATGACCGCTCTGGCTTTGCATAGCTCCACAGTGTCATCTGTTCAACAAACAAATGCTGTTTATTTTATATGATAGAGGCTGTTTTAGCTTTGTTTTTGCTAAATAATAGCTCAGTGATCATATTGCTCATTTACAGTCTCTGTTCTCGCTGAAAAAAGTGGACGTGTGAGAGTGAGTGTCACCCGCTCACAGGTGCTTAGCTTGATGTCAATAAATAAACCCAGATTGCTGCCCTCAGCACACATACTAATTGGATCATACCACTGCGAAAGGGTGGAGGTGGAACGAACAAGCCAGAAATATAGAGGAGGTGATTAGGTGTGATTTTTAGAGTAAGAGAAGCAAGTAAAAGTCAACCACAGAGGAGGCGGCGTTCCAGGGCAGTCGGTGAATACTGTTGGTTGGCCATATTAGAACATCTTATGCAATTTGCTGAATAAGTGTGCCAAGATGTGATGATTTTGCTTTGCCTGAGGCATTCTGTTATGCATTGCCTGCTGAAAGTACAAATGGATAGCAACTGACAATACACAACTTTATCTCAAGATGTTTAAGATGATAATGAGATTGATTCTGATTCTGAGGGGGTAATCTGATATGGTTTACTTGTAGGTCTGTTGCTTAGAATTAGACACCACAAAAGCAATATAATATCCAAAGAGCGTTATGTAGTTGCAGGAAAAGGACGCCATATCATCATGTACACACTGCTGCTAAATACAGGTGTCACTCTTATTGTGCTGTCTCATTAGGCTTATATTTACAAATAATTGTTGGCAAACTGTTAGCAGCTATGTTTGTGGTTTTGCAGCTGCAAGATGTAATGCGGTTGCCACTAGGGGTGTGCGATGTTGACAAAAAGTAAAGTCTTTATATTTTTGGTAATAACATTAATTAGGCGATATTTTCTGGGAGTGCGCGCTTCGGGTGTGTGCAGCTGCTGTGCACACATTAAAAACAGTGCGTGAGTAATGAATCGAGTTCTTTCGCTGCTTCTTGTTCTTTTAAAATCGCTTGAACTTGTAAATTGGCATATTAATCTGCGAATCACATGCGTGCCTGAACTGTGGGGCCTGTTCCATACGTATCACAGATCAGCTGCGATTTGTTTACCCCGTAATATAGCCTATGACAGATCAGAACAATCATTAATTTAATAATTGAACTTAGCAATCCATAGCAATCGCATACAACGAAACGAAAATACAGAATAATTACAACAATCATTAACGCGCAATAAATAACGGTGTGTCATACACATTTTTCCCAGAACGTTCTTGCGACACGGTAGCAACACTTCCACGGCCCGGTACTGGGTCGCGACCCGGTGGTTGGGGACCTCTGACCTAAAATGATGAAAATCATCATTGGGAAAAATTTATCTGAAGTGTAATTTGACTGTTTAGTTTGGCTCATGTCCCATTAATTTATTTACATTTACATTTTGTCATTTAGCAGATGCTTTTATCCAAAGCGACTTACAAATGAGGACAGTAGAAGCAATCATAACTAACAAAAGAGCAACTATATGTAAGTGCAAATGACAAGTCTCGGTTAGCCTAACGCAGTACTAGTGTGACCAGACTAGGGCTGTCAAAATGGCTGATAAACTAAATTCGAATTTTTTACTTTAATATTATCAATATTCTAATTCTATTCTAATTTAAAAGGCATAATTTCAGTTAGGGGGAAAAAAGCTTTTGGCTTCTCTCCTGAGGCCACAAGAGGGCGCATCGAACAAAATATTATGCACGTTTCTTCAAAGCATAATAAAATAACACGACTATCTTTGAAAAAAGTCCATAACGTTTATAAACCATATATAATTAGTTGCTTAAAGAGCAGGTCATATTGGTTTTTGAAAAATATCTCTTTTGCAGTTTATAACGTAGCTATCCTTAAATGAAAACAATCTGCAAAGTTGTTAATCAAAAAAGTGCATGATAAACAAATATATTGTCTCTCAAAAGAGAGAGTCGATTCTGAATCGCTGGAAGGGAGGGGTTTGCTCCGAACTTGCTTGGAACAAATCGTTTCGAAATCATTGGCAAATGACTCTAATATTAAATGTATATTCTGAGAAAATTACAATGTTTTCTGACCTTAGATGCATTTAAACCTGTTGTAGGGGACTCCAACACAATATTAGGACACTTTAAAATACCATAGGACCTGCTCTGTAAACAATTAGAAACAAAACAGCATCATGCATGTATGTATAGTTTAATACAAAGGACCGAAAACCAATCACAAAGAGTACTTTCTTCATTTAAAAACTTGAGATGCAGTGGGATGGGGAAACCCGCCATAAAGTCTCGAGACATGTTTTTTAAAATTTGAACTTACATTAATTTTAAACATGTGGCTCTCTTGTGCAAGACGCGAGTGCAGCAGTGATAGATGTCCCTCTAGAAAATGCGGTAAATATGCGTTCTGTGTGAACGGCTTGGTTTTGGTTTTGACGTAAACGACATCTTCCCCGCATTGATTGTTCTCTTTTTCTGCAATATTTTGAATGAACAACGTAGCAGCGCCGCATCTAGTGGGTTCAACTGGATAGGCTAACAAAAGCATTAAAATGCAACCCTTACATCGTCGTCGCATTTCGTGCGCCACTGATATGGCTGCCTGACGCACACCTTAAATCCGAATGCAACGTTTTTGCATTTGAATGTGGATTTTTATTTTAAATTCGAAGAATATTCTAAATTCAATTTTTTTTTTACAGCTCTAGACCAGACGTCCCATTTTTTATTTATGTGGAGAGGGTGGAGTTATGACTTATGCTGCAGCCGGCCACCAGATGGCGATCAAAGATTTGGCTTCACTTTTTAGGTCAGATAAGGCACACTTGGTCATTTCATTAGAGCACGAAAAATTGCAGCTGCTCTGAGACACACAACAGTTTTGCTCCAGCTTTTTTGAACATATTTTTGTTGGTGAAACAGAGCAAAAACTGACAATATTATGTCCAAAATGTAACTCACTCAATATCAACTAAATTTTTGTTGAACTTTTGTATAAAATCAACACATTTGCGATCGCAACAATGGGCTAATATTTGGGAAATATGTAAGGAAATGTTCCTGCTTGTGTGATATTACTTTATATCATATCTTACAAATATACAAAACAAAATCTCATTCAGGGATATTTTTTGCCCTAATAACTTTTCTATTATAGTGTCATCCAATAGGCTTCATGAAGCATTGAATGGTTTTGGACTCTCAAGACTGGTTTTTGTTTGTTTTTTTGCAAAGTGAGTGACATACTCGATTATGTCAGCTCCCATATTGGTAAAACTGCAATTACAATATTATTGTAGACGATATATATCGCACACCCCTAGTTGCCACTCCCAAACTTTTGCATTGTGTTAGTAAGTGACCATCTGGTTTGTTTAAGTAGTCTTGATATTATGCCTTTTTTCATGTTAGTATTTCGGCCAATTTTGATTCTTTTGCATTTGTCAAGTGGCTGTTTGGCCCTATTGTCATGCATCCTGCTGGACTGAACATTTGTGCTCAATTCTGTCTTTCTGTTCTTCATTGCATTCTTCAAGAATGGCGCTGGACATGACTGACTCACAGTACCTTCTCATCCTGGCACCGTCGCTGGTCATTGCTCTCATGTTCCTCTTTTTCTGGCTCTTCATGAAAGAGACTTCCTACGATGAGGTTCTGGCCCGCCAGAAACGAGACCTCAAATTGCCTCCCGCCAAGCCCGATACTCGTAAAAAGAACGAGAAAAAGAAGAACAAGAAGAAGGAGACTGGCGGAAGTGGATTGGGAGGAGGTGGGGGCGGCGAGTCAGAGGAAGACCTGAGGGATTTCGATACATCTGATGCCACTAGCCCTACCTCGAATGATGAAGATTCTGAGGTGGTGCCCGTGAGTCCACCTGTTGCTGCTCCGGTCCTGGCAGAACCTCCGTCCGGGATAAGAGAGAGAAAAAAGAAAGAGAAAAAGCCAAAAGCTTCTCCAACAGCTGCTCCAGCTGCTGCCCCAACGGTTGTACCCCTTTCCCGTACAACCCCAACTACTCCTCCAACTTCAGAAAAACCAGAAGTCAATGGTTCCAAACCTGCTGTCCGTAAGGAGCCACCCCTCCCCCTGACCAAACAGTCCAGCCCACCGCAGCCTCAGGCCACGCCCCCTGCCCCCACTGAGACTACCAACAAAAAGAAAGCCAAGAAGCAGAAGAGTGAGTCTGGTGAGTGGACTACCTACAAATAGGAATATGTCTTATGCAAATACCATGCAATTGCTCCTTGAAAATGTGCAATGTTCTCATTCAGGAGGGCAATCCAGCTTTTGAACTGTAAAGCCTAAAAGTATACTTAAGTTATGATGCAAGCACTTCGCATATATGTACAGCTGGTTTTTGCAGTTCTGCCAAATATTTCCAGATGCCGAAATTCCAGTGCATCACTACTAAAAATCATTCAGAACCAGAACCATTCAAAAACCATTCAGAACACCCTGACAACCACCATCTATACCCTAGCAACCACCCAGAACACCTTCTTCTCATGTTCCTCTCTGAAGATTTCTGACTCTTATTTCTCACAGAAGAGCATCCACCTGAAGTTAAGCCTGATCTGTCTCCTCCTGTGGTGAAGGAGAAGCCTGTGATCATCGAGGTAAAGGCAAAGGACGGCGCCGCTCCTTTTGCCACAGCAGCACCACCAACTGCCTCTAGCGGCAGTGGGCGTAGGAAGAAGAAGCAGAAGGTGGAACCTGTCATCACAGGTAAGAATAAGCCAAAATCAGACAAACTAGAGAGGTTATAATTCTCAGTTGAGTCAACAGTGAGAGCAAAAGGGAAAGGTCAGTGAATCAATAAAGTGGGCATCTGGTCTGTTAGATATATGGCAAGGTTTTGTAAAGCCCATATCACACAATATAAAAGGGTTATTTCAGCTAAACATGAAAATCTATCATCATTTGCTCACCCTCATGTTGTTCCAACCATATGACTGACTTGCTTCCAAGCAGTGTTGGGCAAGCTACTTGTAAAATGTAGTGAGCTAAGCTAGCATTTACTCTACATTAAATGAAGCTTCACTACACTGAAGCTACCCTCTGGGAAATGTAGCAAGCAAAGCTACAGCAAAATGGCAAAAGAAGTTTACTACATTTAAGCTATTTTTTACAATTTCATTTTTATATTGAACCAACTTCATTCCAAGTCTGTGCTATCTCAGTGATCAATAAAACTATCAGTCAAACAGATAGGCAGGCATAATTGTTCAGTTCAGTTGTTTATTCAACAACTGTTCGAAACCAATTTGGCAAAAAAAAAAAAAAATGTGATCCACATAAAAACAAAACCAGGTATCGAGAGTGTATGTTCATGCGTTCGCACCTAGGTTTGCATTTCCGATTTGAGCTCGAGCTTCAGAAATGCTTGGAAAAATGTAGCTGGTGTGGACGCTACCACACTACTTGATCAGTAAAAGAGCTTTGCTACTGAAACGCTATTTTATTCAGAAAACAGCGACGCTACCACGACGCTATTGAGAACAACACTGCTTCCAAGGAGCACAAATGGAGATGTTCTGAAGGTGTTCTGTATGCTGCTCTTTTCTCTGCAAGGAAACTATACCATGACCAGTGGTTGTGACGCACCAAAAGGAGCAAAAAAGCATCATAGAAAAGTGGTCTATATGCTTTCATATCTCACTCGAGCAAATTCAAACTGCATAGTCGAGAAATATTTTTGTGGACTTATGAGTTCTATGGACCACTGCAATGCAGGGTCAGAAATTAACTTTTCCATTAAGGGGCAATATTTTCCCCCTAGGATTGATTTCCAGGGGCATATTTTACCCTTGTAAGGGCAATTTTTATAATTAATTATTAATTGTATCTGTTGCCTTTTATGCCAAATGCTTAAATTTAACCAATTACATAAACCAATCAGAATACTATTAACTGTTACCAATAACAACAAACTGTTTAAAATTGTAAAGAAATTCTACATTCAAAAAAAGACCTCGTATCAGGGTAGGGCTGCAATATTATGAAAAATAAATATTGTCAGTTATTCCTCTTGATATTGTAATAATGGTAATGTCGATTAATAGAATACATATAAAAACATTTTTGTGTTTGGAGAAATGGCAGGTCAAATTTTGGCTCCAGACAAGCATGTTGGTTCATGATGTAGTCTAATGCAAATTACAATCACTGAAGCTTCTAATAGGCTAAATTAATCTCTTACTTGCATCGTATCTGCAGTTTATTGTTTATAATGAGAGAATTCAGTCAGTAAGTGCGTACACGCAACAGAACTCCGGTGTTTACAGCACTGACTAATCAAAAAGCCTCTGATTGGCCATTGTGTTTTTAAACTCAACAGAAACGTGTGATTGGTTGTAATTCTCAGTGCTGCGAAAAACAACACATAAAAGGAAATCTGATGCAACGTACGCAGATCTAACGGTAATGCAGCGAATTGACGCTTTCCCTGCATTTTAACATTTTATTTTAACTGCGACAGCCGTAATATATTTAGTTTAATTGTGCAGGGGTTGTACATTTTTTAACCTCATTATCTTGAATTTGTATGGTAGTTTTGTTCATTTTTGTAGTATTTTTTGCCACAAGCCCCCGTTAAATTCCGACCCTGCTGTAGTGCATTTTTAACTTTAACTTGGAAGTGTCCTTCCTCATTCACTGTTATTGTATGGAAAAGAGCAGCATGAACATTCTTCTAAACTTCTCCTTTTATGATCTATAGAAGAAACAAAGTTAAACCAGTTTGGAGCAACATAATGATGAGTAAATGATTTTAGTTTTGTGTAAAGTATTGCTTTAATAATTCCTGTGGTCATATTTGTTTCAGTGGCTGAGGCACATGTCCAGTCCTCAGCCCCAGTCACTCAGACTGACTCCACCACCTCGACAAACCACCAGAGCAACCAAAACAATGAGGCTCCGTCCCCTGCTCCTGCACCCACCAAACATGGCAAGAAACAGAAGAGCGAAACTAACAAAGGTACTTGGCATCTTTTAATACAGTTTTTTTTACAGTATCACACAGAAAGGGGAATATAGCTGGATTTTAATTATTTTGAACATTTTTATTGATGCTTTTCCATGTTGAATAAGTTATAAGTATATTCATAATCAGCTTTTCCCCCCGCATTCTCCACCATCTTGAAATTACAAAGGATGTAATCAATCCTGCCTTAGAATTTGGGCTAAAGAAGGCATATTAAAGCGATACTCCACCCCAAAATGAAAATTTTGTCATTAATCACTTACCCCCATAGCGCCATTTTGGAGAATATGAGCTGAATGCAGGCAGCGTACACTCTTCTGTAGCGTACAAGGATACGTTTTCTACGTGTATTTACGCTTTGATTTGAAAGAAAACAGTGCATCCTTTTGGCGCGGCTGACACAGAAGAGCGTACGCTGCCTGCGTTCAGCTCATATTCTCCAAAATGGTGCTACGGTGATGCGGAGAGACAGAGGATATGTTGAATAAAGTCGTTATTTTTGTTTCCTTCGTGTACAGAAAGTATTCTCGTCGCTTCATAATGTTACGGTTGAACCACTGATGGCAGATGGACTATTCTGACGATGCTTTTCATACTTTTCTGGACCTTGACAGTGTAATTTACTTGGCAGTCTATGGGACAGTCACAAGCCTCCCGGTTTTCATCCAAAATATCTTAAATTGTGTTCCGAAGATGAACTAAGCTTTTACGGGTTTGGAACGACATGGGGGTAAGTGATTAATGACAAAATTTTCATTCTGGGGTGGAGTAACCCTTTAAGAGACAGCATAACCTATGATCCCATTAAATACTGCCTACGGAGGATTTTGAAATTGTGATCATTTCCTGATGGTGTGAGCAGGAGGCTGATACGTGTCTGTTTTTGTGCAGAGAACTCTGAGGTGAAGCTCAAGGAGCTGCTGGCCAGTCTGAGTGGACTTGTGCTGTCAGATTCTGATGTGGTCAGTCTCGTCTCGCTGCTCCGAGACAAGAGTCCCAACGCTTTGGACAGCTGGTATAAGGTTAGAGGATTCGGTTGACTTTTATTTTTTGATTAGTGTTTTTTGCCATCATGCAGTAATGAAATGTGTTTAGTGAAAGCTTGAGTTGTCAGATTTCTGATGATTTTTCTGGTTTTGCTTTCTCAGTCTGCAGCTAAGTTTGAGCCCTCAGCCCAGCAGCTCGCAGAGAAAGATCGTCTTCTGAGCACGCTACAGGAGGAGGTGTCCATCGCCAAGGGCAAAGTCAAACAGCTAAGCCAGGTTAGTAATTTATTTCATTTATATTTCCTGATGTGAGTACCAGGTTATGTGTGTGTTGCTTTCCATGAATAAGGTTTTAACGGTTAATTAATTAAATATTTAGGTTTACTTTATTTATTACTAGAAAATAATCATCTCAGGGTTGTAAACACTATTAAAACACGTTGCCAAAGTTTTGCTAAATTTGCATACCTCATTTAAAATAAACCTGCTTATATAATGTTTAAGTTAATTTGAGAAAAAAGGTTCTGAATAATTAGACTATTTTTTACCTTTTCTGGCTACAAATTAAAATGGTCTTTTTATTTCTTTTTATTAATTTCAAGCCCTTTTTTTGCAAAGTGCCACATAAGCATCCTATAGTTATGACACAATATAGAAAATAAGTACCATAAATATAACTGAAAATTTAAATATAACTTTAATGAGCTTGGTAGTAATTTATTGAATGGCACTTCAGGAACTGCAAGCTGAGAAGCAGAAAACAGGCCATGTGGAGTCTGTGCTGCATGAACATCGTGTTGCCAGAGAGAAAGACATCATGCAGGTGAAAGCTCAGAGCTTCCAGGAGATGCAGATTAAGGTAATCAATCTTGATGACCGATCAGACAGTCACGCAGAAGGCAAATTGTAGATCAGTGGACTAGATCTGACCATGCAAGTCATAATAGACCATAAGAAAGCATGCTTGATGTGGTATTTTTATGTGTAAGAACATCCAATGACAAGTGAACTTTCTCTCTGCAGTTCCAACAGTTAAGAGAACAGCTGGACGGTCAGATTGCTCGACTGCAGCAGGAAAACGGCATCCTGAGGGATGCTGTGGAGAGATGCTCCACCACCAACCAGATGGAGACCAAGTGAGTCCTACCAACTGCCAAATTCCCCTTCTTTGGTCCACTTATAGTGTCAAGATTCCTAATGTAGTTTTTCATGATCATCTTCCAGCCTTTTTCTAAATTTTTTTTGGAATTAAATAGGGTTTTCACAGAACCATTCATGTTCAGAAGTGGCACATACTGTTAAAGGGATAGTAATAGGTAATGGTAATGAACTATCCCTTTAAAGTCAGACTGAAATGATCAGTCAAGCTATTTTATCTCAAAAGACCAAAGAAAGTGTAATTCCTCATGCTATGGCCACTTTAGAGCACTTCCATGTTGACACTTGGAATTTTCAGGCACTTAAGTGTCAGGATTGGTGGAAACACTGGAAATTTCCACAATCTTTTGCGTACTTAGATGGCTTACATTTAATGTGTGTTTTCAGGCAGTCATCCGAGCTGAATAAACTGCGTTCAGAATGCAACGGCCTGATGAAAGAGCTAGCAGAGACCAAAAACAAGCTGCAGCAGGAAGAGTTGCAACGGAAGAGTCTAGAAGTCAACTACAAGCAAAACGTATCCCAGCTGGAGGTGCCTGTCACATCATTGTCTCAAAGCCTTGCACAATACACATCTTTTAACAACTTAACTTTTTAACATCCCATGAGTCCCATTTTTATTAGAACACAGAACAAGGCATTTACAAAATGTATAAAAGAAACATTTTTAAAAGTTTTATGATGTGTATAAAATATGCAGCTAACTACCTTGCACTAGTTTAGAGGTGTGATGTTAGTTTAAACAGTCATGTTCAGATGCTGTGCTAATTGACCTTCAATTGAAGAGTTTTGAAAGCTGTTTTAAAACCAGCGTCGCTTGCCCAGCTACTCATAATTTAAAAAATGCAGTCAGAACTGCACAAGGAAAACCGCCCCCTTTCCAACGGTGCACTAAATCAGTAAAATCATGTAATGTGACTTTTGCAAAATGGGACATGCTTGATTTATTAGAGTTGATTAGATTTATTCATGTTTTTAAAAGCACGAAAGATAACTTGCGCTGTTCCTCAGGAGGATTTCTGTGCACGCGCTCAGAGACGAAACAGAACACCGACATGTAAAGTCAACTTTTAGCTTAAGGTGCTTGCCTAATACACGCAAAAAGGTGTTAAAATGTGGCACTTGGTGATTATTCACGTAAACCCTCATTGGTTATGTCTTCAGTTAACGTAAACAGTTGAGAATGAAAATATGTGTGTAACAGTAAATTGGATCTGTGCGGCTCTTAAAGTGACAGCAGGCTAATATTCCTGCTGCTGACTGTGCGCTTAATATTAATCAAGCAACAAAAAACAAAGAGACAATCACTCACTGCTCTTGACTGAAGGACTTTTGTAGCTATAATAAGAAACAAAGGAAGTTTAATTCTTACAGTGAAGACTGTGCTGTTTTATTTTACATTTGATTATTCAGGTTCTGTAGTAGGCTGTTAACTGAATACTTGCTTTAAAAACTTAAAGCACTGTTTGTTTCATTTGTATCTTTTCTATTGTACTTGTCCTTTGCTTTTTTTTATTACTGACAGTTTAATTATTTTCAATAATTTGAGGACTTTCTTTGTTTTTACTAATATTAGTTACCCTAGTATTCTGCTGTGGTATTGAGAATTGTGAAATTTCGCTGGTCTCTAAAATGTAGATGTCATAGCAACCTTATTTACAGAAAATCTATATTTGATATATATCGCTATCTTTATATAAATCACTCATATAAAGTTTTGGTCATGTGGCCCACTCGTAATCTTGTTAAATAATTGTGATTACAATATTGACCAAAATAATCGTGATTATGATTTTTGCCATAATCGAGCAGCCCTACGGGAATTTTTAGAGAAGTGTGTTTGATTATTTCCTCTGCTCACTTTATGCACTTTGATTTGTATTTTTAATGTTTCAATTTCCATTTTCCTTACAACACTGCTTGTTGGCAGAATTAGCTTGTTACAGGAACTGTTGAAAACAGCTGAGCTTCTCTTTAATGTCTCTAAAATGTAGCATCTGTTTGTAGCGCCACTACTTTTAGCTACTTAATCCCTATTGAGTTGAAACTGTTTTGTATCTTTTGTTGCAGGATGCGAAACGTCGTTGGGAAGAGCTGCAGAACTATTTGCACAACGTGAGTGCAGAGAGAGAAAAGCTTCAGGCTGCTAAACAAGGTAGAAACACACACGCACACCCTTACAGACATCAAGTGTTCTGCACACACCACTTAACCAGTGTCTTCTGTGTCTTCTCAGAGCTGCAGAATCAAATGATGGCTGTGGAGAGCGAGATAACCAGTAAAAACAAGGAGATCCAGACTCTCCACAGCAGCCTGACGGACACGCTCATCTTTAAAGAGCAGGAGCAGCAGAAGGTCAAGCATCTGGAGCAGAAGGTCATGCAGCTGTTGGAGGCATCTCAGCACACCATGCAGCCTGACGACCAACTACAGGAACAAGTCCAGGTACCTGAGGAATCACTGTACTCCTCGAACTCTAAAGAAGCATGTATGCATGTTATATGGCTGCAGATCATCACACAACGTTGTCGTTTATAGGATCTTCTTAAAGAAAACAAAATGCTGAAAGTTCAGATTGATAATCTTCAGACTCAGCTCAACACTCAGGTATGTGTGTGGGTTGCTGGATGAAGGTGAATCTGTCTCTGCTTGTTGGTGGACAGTCATGTTTAAGAGTAATTTCTTTGTTCCTCCTCTTAGGCTACAGCAGTATCACATTTCGATGAGCTTCAAAAACTGTAAGTGATCAGCGCAAAGCTTCCTTGTTTTATAGTTTTGCACAAAGTAAGGCATGTTTCAGACTGCACATGTAAACAGTGCATATATATTTTGACACCCGTATTAACAGGTTAGGTTACAGTTTTCACATTGACAGTGCATAGCAGAAACTTCACTGCAGAAAAAAATCTAAAATGCACTTTAAAACTGTTTATCAACAGTCATTTGTTTTATATATATATATATATATATATATATATATACACACACACACATTCAGCTACAGTAGGCTAGGTTTATTTAACATGTAGTAAGAAATATTACAGAAATTGAATAAAGTGTATAAATAAAACACTGCATAGTCTTCACTGTATCAATCAAAAATGATTAACATTAATAATGACAGACAGCAGCAGGTAAATAAGGCTGCTGTCCCTTTAAGACCAACTACACAGATCCAATATACTGAAACTGGTTTTCACACAATTGTTTTACATTTATTTAACATATAACCGACTGTGTTTACTTGAATACTCCACACGACGGGTTTTATGACAACTGTGTGCGTATTTGACCATTCAAGCACAATAAAACATGAAAGAGATCCGTTTTCGTGATCGCATGCTGTCTGAGAGAGACGCTTTCTGAGTGCGTGTCAGTCAGCGAGAGCACCGCATTGAGTTCTTTTTCACTGCTTATGGACCCTTTTCACAAGACTGTGATGACGCGTTTAACGGTCATCAGCATCGTAAATCCTCGAAGGTTTTTCATATTTGTATTTTTTTTTAAATGTATGT
>NW_015627629.1:589944-591998 GCF_001515625.1 Sinocyclocheilus rhinocerous
CATCGTTCTCTCTTCTGACTGCCGTTATCAGTCTCTCTCAATTTTTTTCCTTTTATTGAAAGTCACGAAAACACTATCGTGGAGTTTTTCTTTTGTTATTTGAGCAAATGGGAATGCAAAAAAATATTTGTGGTACTCTACCATTCACTGCTCTTCAAGTTAACCCAACTATAACGACTTCCGCTACTGAGAAACCCGGAAATGTGAAAAGGGTCCATTACACTTAACTCTACCAAGTGCGTCACTCTTTATTTTCTCATTCATGCATGTTTCCTTAGCACTCAAAGGTGTATAACGTTTAATCAGTAAGATATATTTGCATACCGCGGAATACACGATATAGCAAAATCTCTAACAATAGACACTTTATTTCGCAGTAATGATATATACGATTATACCGCCCAGCCCTAATATACACAGAAATAGACAACATTTTTATGTACAGTTGTGGTATATAGCCTAGATAGAATGGAATAGAATTTACAAGCAATGGAATAATATGTAGGGTAGTATTAAGTAAATTAAAATTGGTATTGCAAATCTTTTTATTGAACAGTAGGGGAGAACATTTAACTGTTCATGAGGTAGATTGCCTGGAGAAAGAAACTTTTCTTGTGTCTGGCAGTCCTGGTGTTCGGTGCTCTGTAGTGCCGGCCAGACAGTAAGAGTTCAAAAAGGAGATGGTTTGGATGTGAGGGATCCAGAGTGATTTTCTGAGCCCATTTCCTCACTCTGGATGTATACAGGTCTTGAAGGGTGGGCTGGGCAGCACAAATAATCCTTTCAGCAGTCCGAACCTTCCTCTGTAGCTTTCTGATATCTGATTTGGTAGCTAAGCCAAACCAGACAGTTATTGAAGTGCACAGGACAGACTCAATGACGGCTGAGTAGAACTGTTTCAGCAGCTCCTGTGGCAGGTTGAACTTCTTCAGCTGGCGAAGGAAGTACAGTCTCTGTTGGTAAAGTCCACTATCATCTCCACTGTTTTGAGCATATTCAGCTCCAGGTTGTTAAGACTGCTCCAGACATCCAGCTGCTCAACCTAGCTTCTATATGCAGAGTCATCATCTTCCTGGATGTTGTCTGCAAACTCCAGGAGCTTGACAGAGGGGGCAGTAGAGGTGCAGTTGTTGGTGTACGGGGAGAAAAGCAGTGGGGAGAGCACACATCCATGAGGAGCGCCAGTGCTGATGGTGCAGTTGTTTGACATGAATTTCCCCAGTCTCACTAGCTGTTGCCTATCTGTCAAGAAGGTGGTGATCCATTGACCGATAGAGCTAGGAACAGAGAGCTGGGTTAGTTTGGTCTGGAGGAGTGCTGGGATGATTGTATTGAAAGCTGAACTGAAGTCCACAAACAGGATCCTCACATAAGTCTCTGGTTTGTCCTGATGTTGTAGGATATAATGCAGCCCCATGTTGACTGCATCATCCACGGACCTCTTTGCTTGATAAGCAAACTGCAGGGGGTCCAGTAAGGGTCCAATGATGTCCTTCAGATAAGCCAACACCAGTCTTTCAAACGACTTCATGACCACAGATGTTAGGGCCACAGGTCATTAAGTCCTGTGATTTTGGGTTTCTTTGGGATGGGGATGATGGTGGAGCGTTTGAAGCAGGAATGGACTTTGCACAGCTCCAGAGATCTGTTGAAGATCTGTGAAAAGATGTGGGCCAGCTGGTCAGCACAGGTTTTCAGACAAGCTGGTGAAACACCGTCTGGGCCTGGTGCTTTTCTTCTCTTCTGTTTCCTGAAGACCTGACGCACATCATCTTCACTGATCTGAAGTGCAGGATGAGGGGAGAGGGGGGTTGCTGGAGGTGTTAATGTTTGTGTAGAGCAGGGGTTTTCAAGGGGGGCGCCAGCACCTGTCAAGGGGGGCGCGAGCATCAGTTAATTCAGAGACGTTCCCTTGAGAATTTATGAATATGAGTTAACAAATCTTTAGCCATCCACTAGGGGGCAATCTGACTCCCACTGCTAGTCGACTGTTAGAGCAGAGTTGGCTCGAGTATCAGTCACGCTCAGTGTTGCCAAGTCCGCGGTTTTCCCGC
>NW_015627629.1:592648-592937 GCF_001515625.1 Sinocyclocheilus rhinocerous
GGGATGGGGATGATGGTGGAGCGTTTGAAGCAGGCAGGGACTTTGCACAGCTTCAGTGATCTGGTGAAGATCTGTGAAAAGATGGAGGCCAGCTGGCTGATTTTCTTCTCTTCTGTTTCCTGAAGACCTGACGCACATCATCTTCACTGATCTGAAGTGCAGGATGAGGGGAGAGGGGGGTTGCTGGAGGTGTTAATGTTTGTGTAGAGCAGGGGTTTTCAAGGGGGGCGCCAGCACCTGTCAAGGGGGGCGCGAGCATCAGTTAATTCAGAGACGTTCCCTTGAGAAT
>NW_015627629.1:593912-598899 GCF_001515625.1 Sinocyclocheilus rhinocerous
AGCACCTGTCAAGGGGGGCGCGAGCATCAGTTAATTCAGAGACGTTCTCTTGAGAATTTATGAATATGAGTTAACAAATCTTTAGCCATCCACTAGGGGGCAATCTGACTCCCACTGCTAGTCGACAGTTAGAGCAGAGTTGGCTCGAGTATCAGTCACGCTCAGTGTTGCCAAGTCTGCGGTTTTCCCGCGGAATTGGGCTACTTTAACACTTGCCGCGTTTTGTAGTTTTGGGCGAGTTTTGAGTAGCAATTAGGCGGGTTTTGTTGTGAAAACCTGGCAACCCTGGTCACGGTGTGGGGTGTGAGACCAAGAGTTTCAAATCTGCAGTAAAACTCATTCAGGTCTTCAGCAAGTTGTTGATACGCCTCAGAGCTGGGGGATGGCATCTTGTAGTTTGTGATGTCTTTCAGGCGTTTCCACACTGAAGCAGGGTTGTTTGCTGAAAACTGGTTTTCCAGCTGCTTAGAGTAGCTCCTCTTAGCCACCCTGTTCTCCTTTGTCAGTGTGTTTCTGGCCTGATTGTACAAGGTTCTGTCCCCACCCCTGTAGGGTCCTCTTTGGCCTGGCGAAGCTGTCTGATTTTTTTCTGGGAACTATGGTTTGTCATTGTTGTATGTTAAATGTTAATGTGTTGTATGTGTTAAATTACTGGGAGGAATGCACATAACCTCACAGAAACTGATGTAGGATGTCACGGTGTCAGTGAGCTCATCCAGATCAGTGGCTGCAGCTTCAAAAACACTCCAGTCAGTGCAGTCGAAGCAGGCTTGTAAATCCCACTCTGCTTCATTAGTCCATCTTTTTACTGTCCTTATTACAGGTTTAGCTGATTTCAGCTTCTGCCTGTAGGTCGGTATGAGATTAACCAAACAGTGATCAGAGAGCCCCAAAGCTGTCCGTGTGACAGAGTGATATGCATCCTTTATTGTGGTGTAACAGTGGTCCAGTATATTACAGTCTCTGGTAGGACATGTAACGTACTGTCTGTATTTTGGCAGTTTGCTGGAGAGATTTTCTTTACTAAAGTCACCAAGAATGATTATAACGGAGTCCGGGTATTGTTGTTCTGTGTCTGTGATCTCATCAGCCAGCTGTTGTGTAATGCTGTGTTCACGCTTGCAAAGTCAAATGATTTCAGCAGGTCTGACAGCAGAATGTGTAGCAATGTGTGTAATATAATGCGTAGCTGACTAGCATGCTGCACCAGTTTAGAAATGTGACTTGTTAGTTTAATGTTGTTGATCAGATGCCATGTTAATTGCCTTTTACTTGTGAAAACTACTTTGAAACTAGCTTGGCTTGCCAAGCTACTCATAATTTGAAGTATTTTTTTTTTGCTTGTTAAAAATTTCATCAAAAAATTTATATTTAAATGTATTCAAATAATTAGGCATTGAACGGCCCACTAATTATCAGATTTTGATAAATAAATAAAATTAAATAAATAAATTTATGCATTTAGCAGACGCTTTTATCCAAAGCGACTTACAAGTGCATTCAGGCTATACATTTTTTACCAGTATGTGTGTTCCCTGGGAATTGATCCCACAACCTTTTGTGCTGCTAACGCAATGCTCTACCACTGAGCCACAAGTGTCAGCGTCAAGTAAAATGCTACGTGAAGCAATAAAATAACAGCTTATTAGACTGTACAGTATGTGTTGTTTAATATACAGATATGTAGAATGAGATTTGGACCAATAAGACCTTCTACTTTCAGCCAAAAGTCCTGACATGGAACGGATTTATTTCTTGGTGCTTTATCATGCCTCACATGGTTGGGACACAGCCTAAGGCAGTCAGCTGTCTTAAACCTCATTATACGTTATCTTGCATGTGTCTCTCATTAGGCTGGCTGAAAAAGAGCTACAGAGGAAGAGTCTAGAAGATTGTCTTAATGCTGAGAGGAGCAGCAGCGCCGGCAGGGAGACAAAAATGCAGGCAAGTGTCACCACCCTCGTTCCAGCTTACACCAGTTAAACTGAAGTGTGATTTCCGCTGTGTAATGATCACACGGCTCTCTCTGCCCTCTGCAGGCCATACACAATGAGAACCTGACAGTGAAGACTGACCTCCAGAATCTGCAGGCACAGATTTCTGAGCAGGTTAGACTTCAGGTTAGACAGTTGCTTTTCTTTCCACTAATCCATTAATGCACGTTCACACTAACGCACACCACTGTCGTGTCTTCTCTTTCTCCAGGCTGTATCTATGGAGCAACTTAAGCAAAGGTGAGTGCATTGAAATTGGTTAGAATTATAAGCAAAATACCGATCGCACTAGTGCTACACTGATATTAAAAGTCAGGCCAATACGATAACCCAGTTATTTTCATGTTAGATATTAAAAATCAAATGTTAATGTCAATATGTCTACATATAAAAAAAATTCTAAAATATGTAAGTTAAATTAAACATTTTTCCTACTATTTTCAAGGTATGACCAGTATTATAAATTATTAACAATAATATTTACAAGAAGAATTCTTGCGAAACAAATAACAAATGAAACCCCAAAATAGTAAATTAAAATTAGACAATAGTTTTATAAATTGGCAATTATATTTTATGGCCAATATTAAAAATCTGTATCAATAATATTAAAATATTAGCATAAGTTAGCTAAACTTAAACAATAGTTAAATTTTTTTTCAGATTTACAGCGTCATAAACATGTATTTAAAACAGAAACAATACATTTTGATCTCAAATAAATAAACAAATTTGAAACATTATGTTTTAAAAAATGTAATAGATTATAATATATACAAGTTTGGGTGTGTTATTAGAAGTGTATCTAAACTAATAGACAATATAGTATGAAAGTTAGCATTTTAGTTTAGATTGGATTTTAGTTTAGACACGCTTGTGAAATTAACGAGATTCCTAATTAAACAAAGTATAATTTAGAGCTATAATTTTGCATTTCTTAGTAACATTTGGCAAGTTTGTAATGAATTGAACTGTTTTTTATTAATGAACAATCACAGCCCTAATTTTAGTCTGAAATGACTAAAATTTAAGTTCCTCCAACCAGGAATTTTTCATTATAAATGCAGTGACGTGTATTGTTTATTAATGATCAGTAATTAATGGGTGTTGTATTGTGTTCTTAGCCTCCAGCAACGTGATGAGAAGGTTAGAATGGTGGAGAATTTGCTGGAGTCCAGCCTCATTCAGGTGGCCAATAAAGAAGACGAACTGAAGGTGAACAAGGAAGTCTTTATGAAGTTTTTAATATTTATGTTAATTCCTAATTTATATACATGTTTGTGTGTATATATAAATATATATAATATTTATAAACTAGCTAAAGCACCATGAATGCTCTTACAACAGCAGTTAAATAATCTTTTTTTTTTTTTTAACAGGCAATCAAAAATGAGTATGAAGATCTGAAACAGCAACTGGAGGCAGTACAGAAACATACTACAGAGCAGGTAGCGAGTACCATTACCACACACGGGCATTGTTTGTGGAGGAGAGAGAGAGATATTGTGATTAATGCCTGCCAAAGCTGCCCGCTCACATTCGTCCTGTTTCTTTCCAACACATTTTTCCAGACAATGTCAGAAAAGACGCTAGAAGAGCTACAGCAAAAGTAAGTTACATAGTCACAACCAGGGCCAGAGTGGGGCCCATTTTCAGCCCGAGAGTTTAATGCCTCCCTGTGTGTTTCAACAAGAACATACAGAAAAATAACTAATGACATACTAAACTCCTTAAAGGGGTCATATGATGCGATTTCAAGTTTTCCTTTCTCTTTGTAGTGTTACAAGCTCTTGGTGCATAAAGAAGATCTGTAAAGGTGCAAAGACTAAAGTCTCAAATCCAAAGAGATATTCTTTATAAAAGTTAAGAGTCAACCACGCCTACCTAAAACGGCTCGTTCCAACCTTGTGGTGTTTGGCCAATCACAATGCACTGGGTCAGCTGGCCAGACTGCGCTTGTCAAAGGAGGGGTCTTTGTTGAAAACAACGTGTTTGAGAGAGACGGGGCATAGAGGACCTACAATAATGTACAGTATTTGAAAAATAATGTGTTTTTTGAACATTAAAGCATGTCAACATTCTGTTACACCAAATACACAAAATAATGATCTTTAAAATAGCATCATATGACCCCTTTAAGCAAACATTCTGCATTCAGCACAGCTGAAAAATACACCACATACAAATTAAAAAGTCAGTAAATTAAAATGAATATCAGACAGCAGTATGGATTGTGTTGTTCTATGAAATATGACAGCACTGTATAAAAAACCTTGATCTTGTCTTATTTGTAAGGTGGGATTGTTTGACAGGTAGGAGCAGAGGTTGCGTTACACATAATATTTAATCATTTACTGACCAAGTGAATAGGACCCCTTTAAAAACACTAACGGATAAGTACATTTTCCCCCCATCATTTTGACTGAAAAAAAAACAAACAAACAAGAAAGAGCATTTAAACCTAGCGCCTAAACTTTCATTTAACTACAGTTATCTGTACTTTACATCGTACATGTGACTATGTGGATTCACTCTTTCTTTGTGGGTGTGTGTGTGTGTGTGAGAGAAAGTGTGTGCACTCTCTGCCAAGTGACACGACACTTTAATACATAGTGAAAGTAATGCAATGTGAGTTTATAAAGGCAGAAACTATTTCTTGAGTGCTGAAGTATTTCAACTTTCTGATTTGATCAGGATTCAGGAGAAGGATGAAAAAATTCGATCAGTCGAGGGAAGTTTGCAGTCAGCGATGAACAAAGAATCGGAGAGAACGAAGGCAATGGAGGTAAGTGTGTTCTGTTCATTTGGACGATTCATTGCTCTAGAACAGGGCTGTCCAAACTCGGTCCTGGAGGGCCGGTGTCCTGCAGAGTTTAGCTCCAACTTGCCTTAACACACCTGACTGGAAGTTTCTATGCCTAGTAAGAGCTTGATTAGCTGGTTCAAGTGTGTTTAATTAGGGTTGGAACTAAACGCTTCAGGACACCGGCCCT
>NW_015627629.1:599861-626188 GCF_001515625.1 Sinocyclocheilus rhinocerous
TCCAAACTCGGTCCTGGAGGGCCGGTGTCCTGCAGAGTTTAGCTCCAACTTGCCTTAACACACCTGACTGGAAGTTTCTATGCCTAGTAAGAGCTTGATTAGCTGGTTCAAGTGTGTTTAATTAGGGTTGGAACTAAACGCTGCAGGACACCGGCCCTCCAGGACCGAGTTTGGACAGCCCTGCTCTAGAACAATCTGTGCTCATCTATTTGCATGACATATTAAAGACTTATATGTGTGTGTTCATAGGATCTACAACAGCAGGTCGAGACTCTGAACACTGAACTTGCCCAGCTGAGGAGCAGAGAAACAAAGTCAAACTCGGACTTGAACTCTAAAATCCAGGAGCTTCATGTTCAGTATGTATCACTCCAGTCACATGGCCTTTTGCTTGCCGATTAATCCCGATGGATCTTTTTTCCCATCTTTTTTTATTTTTTTTTGTAATGTGAAATTCATCATTCATTTCATTTTGTTGTGAATTAAGTGTCATGTTTTTATTTGATTACTTTTTAAAGGAAAAAATTGAACTAAGTGTTATGAATTGAATTATACACCATTTTTGATGATAAATTTGTATTAAACCACAAAATGTTAATGGTTTTTATGTGGCCTAAATTGGAGTTTACCTGTAAACAAACAATGTTATGTTTACATTCATTTTCAAGGTCTAACAAACGTGGAATTCACGCTTTTAATGGTATGAAACAAATATCTGGATTATATTACGTGATATAGAACAAATTACGGTGATTTAATATTAAATTAATATCTGGAGGATATTGAATGTTGTAGAAAAAAATGACTGTGTGTGATTTAATATTTTTAGCCATATCACCCAGCCCTTCCCAAAGTTCTCATATTTGGTTCCATAAGCCAGTTCCTAAAATTGAGTTTCATTTCTGAAAGCATAATTTAAGTGATGTTTGAGAATATTCCATTTACAAAACCTGAAGTTGTGCCGTCAATTATAGCTTTTACCAAATTGTATATTTTTTCTCTAATCTTTTGGCCACAAATTGACACCATACAGTTATTATATTGTACAAGAT
Source organism: Sinocyclocheilus rhinocerous (assembly GCF_001515625.1). NCBI lineage: Eukaryota > Metazoa > Chordata > Actinopteri > Cypriniformes > Cyprinidae > Sinocyclocheilus > Sinocyclocheilus rhinocerous. Next base: position 600,914 of record NW_015627629.1, read on the forward strand.
TCTTTTGGAGCTTCCCAGACAAAACTAATGTTGAGTTGTACAGATCAATAATGAATATGTGTATATCTTAGGTTAACGGCCAAGGATCAGGATGTTGAGAGGCTGCAGAGAGAACTGGAGAAGGAAATTCAACAACAGCAGGTGAGAGTGCTGAGAAATTCATATCAGATGCAGCGAGCAACTACAACAAACTATTAATGTAAAACTTCATATTTACTTCAGGTAAATGTGTTGACATTGTGACATTCAGTTTGTATTTTGCATTGATATACTCATTTGTGTGTCTCTTTTTTTCCCCCAAAGCAAACAGTTTCAGCAGTTCCCAGCCAAGAATTAACAGCGTAAGATTCATGTTCTTTTAGTTAGGATATATGTTGATGATCGCAAACATGTTCCAGTATAATAAAGGCTTATCACACTGACATAATACACGCATTCTGCTCTGTGTCTGTCTTCAGGCTGGCAGAGAAGAACAAGCAGCTATCTGACCTTCAGGAAGAGCTGCTCGAGTTGAGGGAGTCGGTGGAGCTTCATCGTAAGAAGAACAACGTAAGTCTTGAGCAGCTCTCTTCCTGTAGAAGGAGGAGGACTAGCCAAGCTTTAGCTTTTCTAGCTTAATGCACATGCTAATGAGCATGTAAAGCAGGTGACTCTGAATTTGAATGGCAGCTCTAAAGACTTGACCAGATGCTGTGCATCCCAGAACCTTTGAGAAATGCATTTCTTACAAATGTTGTCGGAACTTTTAAGTGTTAGTGATAATTATTAACTGCATATGTCCATGAAAATACATACGGTACACTCAAATGAGATTGTAATGTCTACATAGTGGTGGTCTCCCTTCGTAGAGGCAGCCATTTTTAGTTAACATGGATCATCATAAAATTAATTCCTAAGTTTGCTTTTTCTACATCCACACTGATAGGTGTCATTTAGATGGTCTAGGAGCACTTGTGTACATCACCTCAGTAATTTTTAATTTTTTATTTTTTTTAGTTTATTCATTTATTTTAGGTATGCTATGGTGCATTCGATTTAAATATCTTGCATTTGTTCCACTGCTTTTTAGCTCAACATTCTTCATGGTACATTTAAATTTATTTTATTTTTTTTTGTAATTCTTGAGTTGCAGGACAAATTTGGTCATTGTTAAGGAATTTAAACTCCATGAACATGTATAAACGTTTTTTTAAATTTATAAACTTACTTTATTTTTTGTATCTTTAATGTCGGTGTAAAACAATGATACATGGAAATGCCCAGGTTGTGCTTTGGGCTGTATACATGGTTCTATAAATGGCAAAATGAATGGGACAATCGTTTGTTTGGCAAGAGTGTAGGCTGAACTGAAAGTGGTGTTTCTCTGAAACTGACTAGGAGCTCCGGGAGAAAAACTGGAGCGCTATGGAGGCACTGTCAGCCACCGAGACCATACTTCAGGGAAAACTCGCCAAGAGCGCCAAGGTTCGCACCACAACTCCCAAACTACTTCACTCTAGAGTCAAATCAAAGCATCTCCAATAAGCCTCTGCCATTTATTGACCAGTGAAGTTCTCATTCCTTTATTAACGTCCTCATGAATGGCTGCATACTCATTTTATAACTCTGAACTGCTCAGCTGCATGCTACTAATGCGCTATGTTGAATGCTGAGAGCTGTAAAAAGCTGCGAATGTGCTTTGAAATTTGGCCTGAATCTTGTCGTTTGTTTTTAAATTCTCCTTTGTGTGTTTTTAAAAAAACTTGTTTTAAACAAGACACCTGAAATGAGTGTGCAGCTATTTTTTTTTATCCTCTTTTTTTTTTTTTTTTTTTTTTTTTTTTAAGAATAATTTTTTTAAATATTAGATAATGGCAAATGTAATCTAAATATAAAAAATTAAAATGAGCATATATATATATATTTAAATATCCAATACTGGCCAAAAGCAATTAATTAAATAGTATGTAATATCAGCTGATAACCAATATTGCATCCCTAACATGCATGTCTCAAAGCAATAGGTTTACATTTTTTTAAATTTGAATGGCACTTGTAAAATGTGTGCGTTTTATCGGCATGTGTATTCCTAAATCCAGTCAAATCCATAATTTTGTGGTTTCTAGTTCTATCAGCTTTACTAGCACTCTGTATTTTACCAGTTGAGCGACCTCCCCTGATTTCCTCTTTCCCAGCATGCTGATCACCACCCGATTTCCACTATTCTGTCAGCACCAATTTCAATCTTATTACAATCATTCCAAAGAACTTTTTATACCATAAAACAGCAAATCGGGTAGAAAATGAACAAATCCAAAGAGTGACTTTTTTTTTTTTTTTTTTTTTTTTTAAAGTGTTACCTTTTTTTCATTTCAAATAAGCACACAGAATGACTTTTTTTTTGGAAGATGTACATCTTTGTTCTCTATTTATTGGTTTGATCCATCCTGGTTTTCCCTTTCCCGACACATTTTAAGGTCTCATCATCTCTTTTCTCCTGCCAGGTGTGTAGACCTGTCAGTAATCAGAAACTCTTGCCCCTTCATGGGGTTGAGCGGTCATCTAAATGTAGCGAGGCATAACAGCATAGAGTAGACTGTGACTCTATAAACGGTCCTGAAGCTATAACTAACCCTGCTTACATCATGAGTAATTCTGCTGTGGCTTGGCCTGCTGTCGCTAGTTGAGTGAACGGCATGCACTGTCCAGTGTGTGGACATCTGTTCTCAGTCATCTCCAGCTGTACGAATCCCAGCCCTGCACCTGCTGGACAAACTCCGCATTCGCCAGATTTCTGTTAAGATCTTTTCGTACTCTTTTGTGGGTCTGTTCAATTCAGTTAAATGTTTAAAAAAAATAAATAAATAAAAAATATTTGTTTTGTTATTTGGCCTTTAAAGCAAAATGAAATCAAAATTGACCCTGTTCAGTTTATTACATGTTCAAGACCTTATTGTGAAGAAAAATCGTCAGTGCATGTTATTCCAAATACCAAATAAATTGTAATCTTTTTCTAATCAAAATGTGATACCTTAGTTAGTATTTTTCTAGCGCATTTTTATTTGATCTGGATCCGTTCTGGTGTGTAACACTGACTAATCACAATCCAGTCAGTTCCCAATGGATATAAGCTCCTACTCTTTTCTGATTAAAGGGTTAATCCATCCAAAAATTAAATTTGGCATAATTTACTCATGTCAACCTTTATGACTTTCTTTTGTGGAACATAAAAGATGTTTTGAGAAATAAACTGGTTACCAAGAGTCATCAACATATCTACTTATTTGTTCTGCAGAAGAATGAACAACATGAGGGTAAATAAATGATGGCAATTTTCATTTTTGAATGAACTTTTCCCTTTTAAATATCCTGTTTTACTTGACTACTTAAAGTCCACGATTATTTTCTTGTAAAATATCCCATTTCATTGGAAATGCAGCACACTATTGAAGTAAATGCTTCAGTGTATTATGGTGACTTTAAAGGCTAGTAATTTTTGGAAATGTCTAGATGAAGTAGAATTGTATTTATTTTTATTCATTTATTTATTTATCTTTGCTTTTTTGGCTTCTTTTTAAAGATCTGGTGTTTTACAATTGTTTTAAAACAATTTTCTTTTCGAGTTGATTCAGTGCTGGGTTTTAGATGTTTTCTTGTTTGTACGTGTTGATAAGAGTAGAGGTTTAAAAGTGTTGTAGTGAAAAAGTATAAAAAGTTTTTTATTTTTATTTGTTTGTTGTATTTTACATTGATTTCTCAACATTCACAGACCCATAAGATTAACTTAACTCGGTCTGGGATTGATGCTGAATGTTGATGTCCAGGACTAAACAGTTGTGTATCTCATTTGTATGCATATATGCGATAATTATTACATCGGAGTTTATGACTTATGATGAGAATGAGTGAAATTTCTTAAACATTTTTATAGGGGTATCTGTCACTTTTTGGTGGGGAGCACCTGTGGCTTGATAGAGAGGTTTTTAACTGACCCATGAAGTGTAATTTGAGCACCTTTTAAGCAGTTTGATTGATGGGAGTGTTTGATCTGTGTTTTTCCACAGGAGCATCAGACGGTGCTGGAGTCAGCGGAGGCCGAATGCCGAGCATTGCTGCACAGACTCCTGCCGCACGTGCCGCTGCCCACCGACCAGGTGCACAATACACACACACACATGCAAAGCAAAAAAAACAATTGCAACCAAAGTTGTGCAAGGAAAGCACAGGTAATTTATTTCACCTCTCCATCCTAATATACTGAAACAGGATTCACATCTGTGCAGAAATGTGCATTGCGTTTACAGTGTATTTCAGTGCCCTGTGCATGATTGCAGAATCCTCTAACGTACATTTACATTCTGATTGTGCAGAACCACCAGCAGTGGCTACAGAAGTTTGAGACATCTGTGAGAGAGAGCTCGGCTGGAGAAGTGACCTCTGCTCCTGCTTCAGGAGCTGGAGATGCCCAGGTACAGATGCATTGTAAATCTTCCAGAGACAATATCTAATGAACCAGTTCCAGTGCTTCATGAATCAAGTGGGTGCATAAACGTTCAGAAGAGTTCAAGATTCGTTTTTTTGGGCAGGCTTTAGCAGAAAAGTTGAAGGAGGCTGAGGAGGCCCAGAAAGTTCTACAGAAAGATTGTGAGACGTACAAGAAAGTGCTAGCGGAGACGGTGAGTTGTGTTCATGGCGTCTGTGTGATTTTTAAAAATCTAAATGTTTGACACCTGACAGTATGTTAGCAGCAGTGGGCTGAGGGGTGTGTAGTGATGGTGTTATTGAGGGGTTTTGATGGTGCTGGGTGCACAGGAAGGGATCCTGCAGCGGCTACAGAGCAGTGTGGAGCAGGAGGAGACGCGCTGGAGGGAGAAGTTGGAGCAGTCACAGGCTGATCTCAGAGAGGTTGGTAAAAACAAACACACTACGTTGGCTTTCCTCAAACCTACACTACTCCTTTGACATTTTAGTCGGGTTTAATGCAAAAATTATGATTAGGGTTCTTTACTAAATCCTGCAGTGCATCATTAGAGGTATTATTATAGTAAATCAGTTAATACATTCATCAGTTGATGCATTCAGTCATTGTCGGATTCATGGCATCACAATGCGTTTTGACACTATTATATGTTATTATATTATAAGTTATAGTTGTTTTTGTAATGTTTATAAGAGAAGACTCTTATGCTCATCAAAAAAACAGCAATATTGTGAAATTATTACAATAAAAATGTTTTGTATTCTAATATATTTTAAAATATGATGGCAAAGATGAATTTTCAGCATCGTTACTCCTGTCTTTAGTGTCACAACAGTTGTGCTGCTTAATATTTTTTGCAGAAACAGTGATAATTTTTCTAGGATTCTTTGTATTATACAAGTTATATTTTATTATATAGTATTTGTAATATAATATCTAATAGTAGTACAGTACAATAAATGTATTAACTAATTAAGTAAATAAATAATTAGAATGTGATATACCAAAAAATCATCACACAAAATGGTAATGACAATTTGGGTGAAAATGTGTGTCATTTTTATGAATATAATAGTCTTAATGCGTAATGTCTTTTTTTTGTTTGTTTTTTTCACTGTGACCTAGTGTTTTTGTAAGATTCATCAAGTTAGACTGCAAAGTAAAAATGTGATGCTTTTGGTGTTTAGATGACTCCGAGGGTAATTGCACTGGAACAGGAAGTGGACCGACTGAGCTCAGATGGAGATGTGGAGAGTGTGAGTTTGCTTTCAGTTTGAACCTGCTCTTTATCAGCTCTGAAACGCGGTACTACTTGCAACTTGAATTTGACAAACAAAATAGCTCTGAGCTGAAGAATATACCTTTGAATACTGCTTTGCAATGTATATATTGTAGCTGAGGCGAGACAAACAGCACATGGAGGCTGAACTGGAGAGAGCGGAGCGTGAGAGCGCCACCTATGTGTCAGAGGTCAGAGAGGTGAGCACAAATACTAATGACATTCAGAAGCCTCACTGCATGCTTATGCTTCTCTCGTTCTGTCATATTTTAGTTTGTTGCTTGTGGTTGTGTCGTTTTTAAATGTCTAACACATTAGATTTTAGCAGCTAAACTAAAATCTGTTGAAGGGTTGGCATCTACTTGTCTATCCTCAGTCCGAACTATTGCAGCTATCAGTGATGAATGAATTTATGACATACTTGACGTGATCTTTCCAATGCTCTCATTAACCTGCAGCTCTTTGTAGAAAGCTTTTATTGTCTGGACTGAGGATAGAACTGTCTTAAAGGAATGTTCCGGGTTCAATGCAAGTTAAGCTCTATGCTTTTACAGCACGCTGTCGATTACCAGAGAAAGAAATTTTGACTTGTTCCTTCCTTTGAAGTAGAGGGTTTAAATATTGCCACAATTACTTCCATTGTAAGCGAGTCAGAATTCTTTTCTGTGGTAATCAATAATGCTCAACTTTCCTGGATGTTTCTCAGGGAACATAACATTTCTTCAGTAGAACATTACAAGTCTTGATCTTCCATGGACGTGTTGGAAATGACATAGGAAGTCCCTTATTTATTGTATCAAATTCAGACACTTCCTCCAAAACCACCACCCAGTTTCTCAGCCCCACTCATTCCTTAAACATCTCAAACTTCATTTCAGCTCAAAGATCTCTTGACCGAGTTGCAAAGCAAACTCGACGGCTCGTACACAAAGGCCGTCAGGCAGAATGAGGAGTTGAATTTGGTAAGACGTCCCCCTGGTTAAACTGAAGTAGCTTTCCCTTTCTCCTCTTGAGATCACATGGGTGAGGGCGCTCGCTTCAAGGGCCTGGACTTTTACGGCAAGGGCTTACTATCTGTTATCTCTAATTTCTGACGATTTATTCAGCTGTAAATGTGAATTCATTTTCCAATAATTACACTGTCATGCTCCAATAATGACAAAACGGCATCATAAATTGCTGTTAATTTAACAATAAATGCTGTTCTTGAGAAAAGATCAAGTCCTGATCATATGAAACATTAAAGATGACAGGTACACCTTGCCAAAGTTACGATGTGTTAATCTGTCATCGAATACCTTACTCTGTTTACTCTGCGGTCACAGTTTGACTTACTGCCACCTTTGCTTAAAACTTGGAAATGCAGACACAAGCACACGCACATTCTTAAAGGCTCAGCTCTTGTCTGTTACACACACTACTGTTCAAAAGATTTGGGCTCATTAAGATTTTTTTTTTTTAATACTTTTGTTTGGCAATTGATCAGAAGTCACAGTTAAAGGGATAGTTCACCCAAAAAATTCTGTCATTAATTACTCACCCTCATGTCGTTCCAAACCAGTAAGACCTTTGTTCATTTTCAGAACACAAATTAAGGTATTTTTGATGAAATCCGAGAGCTTTCTGACCCTCCATAGACAGCAATGTAACTGACACATTCAAGCAGTAGCCCCTCACTGCAGAACACAAGATCCAGGGGGGTGTGGTTGGATCCAGATCTAGGGGGTGGAGATTGTTAGGTTTAGGGGTGGAGATGGGTGGGTTTAGAGATCAGGGGGTGGAGACGGGTAGGTTTAGGTATATGTAAGGTGGGAGGAGTTGGATCTGGATCCAACCGCGCCCCCTGGATCTTGTGATCTGCAGTGAGGACCATCTCCATTCAAGGCCCAGAAACGTAGTAAGGACTTCGTTAAAATGGTCCATGCGGCATCAGTGGTTCAACCGCAATGTTATGAAGCTACGAGAATACTTTTTGTGTGCAAAGAAAACAAAAATAATGACTTTATCCAACAGTTTCTTCTCTTCCGTGTCAGTCTTCAACGCGCGTTCATGAGAGTACCACGCATGTGTGTGCATCCTCTGCCTGTAAACAAGGCTCGGCGCATCCGGGTTCTACATCAGAGCGCCGGCTTCTGCGTCAGCAGCACCACACACGAGTCGTGGTACTGTCCTGAATGGCGGCAGAGACTGTCACAGAAGAGAAGAATTGTTGGATAAAGTCATTATTTTTGTTTTCTTTGCACACAAAATGTATTCTTGTAGCTTCATAACATTACGGTTGAACCACTGCTGTCACATGGACTATTTTAACAATGTCCTTACTACATCTCTGGGCCTTGAACGTGGTAGTTGCGTTGCTGTCTATGGAGGGTCAGAAAGCTCTCGGATTTCATCAAAAATACCTTTATTTGTGTTCTGAAGATGAACGAAGGTCTTACTGATTTGGGACGACATGAGGGTGAGTAATTAATGACAGAATTTTTATTTTTGGGTGAACTAGATTTACAAAAATACATATTTCAAATAAATGCTGTTCTTTTGTGCTTTCTGATTATCAAAAGAATCTTGACTAAAAATGCATGGTTTCCACAAAAATGTTAAGCAGCCCAACTGTTTGCAACATTGATAATAAAATTAAATGTTTCCTGAGCAGCAAATCAGCATACAGGTGCATCTCAATAAATTAGAATGTCGTGGAAAAGTTCATTTATTTCAGTAATTCAACTCAAATTGTGAAACTCGTGTGTTAAATCAATTCAATGCACACAGACTGAAGTAGTTTAAGTGTTTGGTTCTTTTAATTGTGATGATTTTGGCTCACATTTAACAAAAACCCACCAACTCACTATCTCAATTTAATACACGAGTTTCACAATTTGAGTTGAATTACTGAAATGAACTTTTCCACGACATTCTAATTTATTGAGATGCACCTGTATTAGAATGATTTCTGAAGAATCATGTGACACTGAAGACTGGAGTAATGATGCTGAAATTTCAGCTTTACCATCACAGGAATAAATGACAATGAACAAAATATTAAAATATATTTTAAGTTGTAATAATATATATTTCATCAAATCAATGATTTTACTGTATTTTTGATCAACTAAATGCAACCTTGGTGAGCATAAGACGCTTCTTTCAAAGCCTTAAAATCTCTTTATCAACTTTAAACTCCTGAACAGTAGTTTTTTTTTTGTTTTTTATTCTAGTGTAAAATGTTTGTCCATTGAATGTTCTTTCACCTTTTATTCTCTGAACTAGTGTCAAATCCTCAGTGTTTGTGTGTTTTTGACATTTAAACATCACCTGCTTCACAAATTTCACAAACTTAAATTTCCACAATTTAGTGTGGTGTAAAAGTCGGTGTACTTTTGAAGTAGCTGTTATCATAACCAAAACTTTACTACAAACATTTGTGTGTTAGAGAAAAATAAAATTAGTTTTTTTCAAGTATTCCTCACGGATAACTGTATTCCTTAAATGGATAGTTCTTCCCAAACTCATTTACTCATGTCATTCCAATCCTGTATGATTTTCTTTGTTTTGTGGAAGTCCAAAGGAGATGTTTAGCAGAGTGTCAGAGCTGCTCTCTTCCATACAGTGGCAGTGAATAGGGACCAGCTGGTTTCCAGCTCCAAAATGCCAAACAAAGTATCACTAAAATAGTCTATTCATTTCAGCATTGTCAATATTTACTGAAAATCCTGACAGCTACACTCAACTTTTATTTTATGAAAAAGAGCAGCTTGGACATTCTGCTCTAAATAGCTCATTTTCTGCTCCACAGAAGAAAGTAAGACATAAAGGTTTTGAAAGAGTTGGGGGTGAGTAAATGATTTTCATTTTAGGTGAACTATCCGTTTAAGAGCCCCATCATTGACTTGTCAGTAAAGTGATATTTGGCTTGGGTTTTTGTTCAGCTTAAGACTCGGCTGACTGAGACGTTGTGTAAGCTTGAGACGGAGGAGAGTGAGCGACAGAAAGTGGCTGGAGATCTTTATAAGGTAAAGCTCGTGATGCAGGAGGAACTTTCTGTTAAACCATCCACATTTTAAAACACTGAAGTGGTTAAGAAGCTTGTTAGCTATCAAGTTATTTTCTTTCTCTCATTGTATGTTGTGTCACCTGGTCACAGGCCCAGCAGTCTCTGGAGTTGATTCAGGCAGAGATCATTAAAGAAGCAGGCCAAGCTGACCTGATCGAGACCAGCAGCCTCACGCAAATGGTGAGAAGTTTGTTAGCTTTTAAATGATAAAACCATAATTACAAAACAATATACTATTTAACATGTGTGGACAGTTTTTGGTTGTGAGATGTGAGTGGGTTAATGAGATGAACTACACCAGTAGTTACTGTACAAGGACACCTGTGTGAATTTGAGGAGAACTGACTTAAAACACTTTATAATGATCATAAATTTAAATACCACTATTTTATAGGGTTGCATACGCGTGTGTGTGTGTATATATACACAGTACTGTTGAAAATATATAGGCATTAGTATTCACATCAACAACAAAAAAAGGTTTTAAGCCAGTAATTTCTATCTTCTGCTGTAGTGTCAGTTTACATTTCTTTTGCCATTAATTGTAATAATCCAGTTAGATTCTTGTATACACAAGGAGTGTGACAACAGCCAGTGCTCCCACACAGAGATCTGATCTCACCATCATCCAGTCCGTCTGTGATTACATGAAGAATTGGCAACATCTCCAAGACACTTGAAGAAAAGTTGGTGTAAATACTAATGGCCTAAGACTTTTGCACAATATTATATATATATATATATACAGTATATATATATATATATATACACACATTGAGGAAAATAGCCATTTTGCAATAAACTTATTGAATGTCGAGAAGAGCGAACTGTATTGTGCAATGATTTATAGTAAACTACAAGGAAATCCATTAACCAGTGCTGTCACAATTAGCGCGTTAACGCAGGTGGTTAATTTTTAACGCGTTACAAATATTTAACGCAATTAACACAGGGGTGGAGCTAGGGTTGGCCACCCCACTCACAATTGCAGCTTCTGTGTCTTTTTTTTCTTGACAAGAATTGCGTTCATTTAGACTCGGAACGTCTTTACGATCACAACAAATGGGAGACTTTACAGATGCGCACTCCAACTTCACCTCAGCACCAGGCGCGAGTCAAACGAGCTTGGAAAAGGTACAGGTGACGAGGGAGCTTCAGTAGAACGACAGTGAAATGGGGCCAGATGAGATGTTGTCAGGCCTTACAGTGTCAGTAAAAACCAATTTTCTTGTCCTGTCAGCCGTTATACTGTGCTCATAGCACGTGCTCTTCAATTGCACACACAAATGCGGCAGCGCGTGCTGTAGCCTGTATCATTTCATACCAAAGCGCGAAAGAAACTACGAGCATGCAGTGTCATAGTTATGTCGTCAGTTAAGTTGCCAAAAAGGCAATTAAAGCTGCCTTAAAACTCTGCATGTATGCAAGTATTTGTTATATATGAGTCAGATTTATGAACATGTCTCTGAAATGGTTTTCAAAACTGTCCTGGAGCAGCCCAGCACCGTCTCCCTCATCTAACACACCCTATTCTACTCGGCAGCGCATTAGTAGAGAGAGAAAGACCTGAAGTGGGTCAGAAAAGGTAAAGAGTTGTGAGAAAATATGATGCGTGTCAGATCCGCGTCGTGTTCAGCAGCGGCAGCTCTTAACCCAGCTGCTGTGATGACTGTTAATCAAAAAAATAAAAAGAGGAAATCAGTAACTTTTGTAGCTTTAAAGATTCATCTTTATTTAAATTAGAATTTAGTGTTTGATAACTTTATTCAATTTCTGTATGTTTCCTACACAGGAATATGACATTTATTATAATGGGTTTATGACAGGTGACGAGGGAGCTTCAGTAGAACAACAGTGAAATGCGGCCAGATGAGATGTTGTCAGGCCTTACAGTGTCAGTAAAAACCAATTTTCTTGTCCTGTCAGCCGTTATACTGTGCTCATAGCACGTGCTCTTCAATTGCACACACAAATGCGGCAGCGCGTGCTGTAGCCTGTATCATTTCATACCAAAGCGCGAAAGAAACTACGAGCATGCAGTGTCATAGTTATGTCGTCAGTTAAGTTGCCAAAAAGGCGATTAAAGCTGCCTTAAAACTCTGCATGTATGCAAGTATTTGTTATATATGAGTCAGATTTATGAACATGTCTCTGAAATGGTTTTCAAAACTGTCCTGGAGCAGCCCAGCACCGTCTCCCTCATCTAACACACCCTATTCTACTCGGCAGCGCATTAGTAGAGACTTTAAGACCTGAAGTGGGTCAGAAAAGGTAAAGAGTTGTGAGAAAATATGATGCGTGTCAGATCCGCGTCGTGTTCAGCAGCGGCAGCTCTTAACCCAGCTGCTGTGATGACTGTTAATCAAAAAAATAAAAAGAGGAAATCAGTAACTTTTGTAGCTTTAAAGATTCATCTTTATTTAAATTAGAATTTAGTGTTTGATAACTTTATTCAATTTCTGTATGTTTCCTACACAGGAATATGACATTTATTATAATGGGTTTGAGTGAAGATTGTTTTAAGTTCATTTAAATTAGAAGTTGTTATTTTATAAAGTGTAATAAATGTTAAAAGTGATAGCTCTTAAGTATACTTTAATGTTGTATGGCTATAGTCAGTGGTTAAATATTAGGGAAAAAAACAATTTCATAGAGCCATCAGTAGTAGTATTATTATTATCAGTGATATTTGCCTTGAGTCATAAAAAAAGATGCCATTAAACAAATATTAAAAATATACTGTCTTTGTTGTTTATACATTAATTTGAAGATTGAATGTGAAATTATTGCCATATAAAAGTATATTTAAAAACTTAGGTGGGATTAATCGTGATTAATTTCAGAAAAAATTTTGATTCATTTGTTCAATTTTTTTAATCGATTGACAGCACTACCATAAACATTTCATGTAACAAAAAAATAAAAAATTCAGCAAGTTTACAAGGCAACATTTATCATTTTAATCCGGTTTAACTTGATGTACTAAAAGTGAAATTTAAATTAATATTAATAAAAAACTCTATAGACTAAATAAAATATATAACTAAATACAATGTATAATAAAACTATACATACTTTACAACTATATAAAACCGAAAACAGGAACGAAAATTTAAATGAAAATATACAAATATTAATAAAAACTCTAAGAATCTCAGTGATACTAAAACACTGCAAGTGTGGTCATTGATTTTAGCCTTTGGAAAATTGTGACATTTTAAAAATGTCTGCCTGACTTGTGCAATCTTTGTTCTTAGGAGGAGATTGACCGTAAGGAGAAGATGACTGCAGGGTTGAATCAGACAGTACAGGAACTACAAGAACTACTTCAGTCTGTCAACAGACAGCTTACCAAGGGAAATGAAAGGGTAGGTTCCTTTTTTTTCCCTGAACTGTATTCTAGTTTTGTGTTTCTTAGATCAAGTCACTGTAGTTTAAAAAAAACAAACAAATACAACCAATATTATACATTTTACACTTGGCTTTTAACCAGCTTTGCCTATGTATGCTTTTTTTCGTACATAATGTAAAAAAAAACATAATAAATATTTAGTGGAGTTCACAGAAATAGCAGAAAATTTATTTCCAGTGTCCCTGATTGCTGTAAATTAATTCTGTTGGCTACTGTATTTGGTAATGTTTGCTCCCAAACAAGTTATGTTAAACAAGTGCCTTAATGTCTTTTTGTTTCAGGATGATGGGGATAAATTATACTCTAATTATAAACTGTAATGAAACGAGGAAGACTTCAGTGTGCTCTCATAAAGCCACATGACATCATACCAGAATAACCCACCGTTTGATTCCAGCCCTGTTTACCACACCTGATCTACCATGTGATCTCCAGTTAAACCAGTCCACAGTCCCAGCACACTCCAGCCTGGGGTCCCGTTCTCCCAGCCGGACCCTGACGACGTGCACTCAGTGAACCGGATCCTTTCTAATGCTGTGGCATTCCTCATATTCAGTAGACATACAGAGCAAAGCCATCCGATAGACGAGACGGTTAGACTCGTTCACGTTTCATTTGACCCATTTTCAGTCCAAATACTTTGAATACTACTATTTGTTAGCTCTCTTCGACCAGAGAGGGTTTTATCCTTTCGTATAAAGTACATTGAGGATATTTGTGTTGTTTTAAAAATAAAATAACTGTTAAAATCTACTGACATTCACTATGTTTTCAGCTCTTGTCTTGAAACCCTTAAATTCAGAGGCATATGCAAGAGATCCGTTTAAAACCAATAAATGCTTTTCCTGACTAATTATGCTCAGTTTAGTATGTTTTCCTGGGGGCCTGTTGTAATGAGGGACATATTATGATATCGTGGGTGAAAGACGGGTTAAATCTGTGCTAAACACCACTGCAAGCAATTCTTTAAGTGCTGTTCAGAGGCATCCTCCTCATCTGTTATCACACTCTATACTGTTGCTTATTTCATTAACACTGATATTTCATTTTTTTGTAAAACAGGTGACCGGTAATAAAAGGGATGCTTGATTAAAAATGCAGTGTGGCCTCAATTTATTTTTTATAACAGTTCTATTTCTTTCTTTCTTTCTTGCTTCACTTTTTGAACCTATTAATTTTCAGAGCTATTTGAAAACGGTAATGGTAAATAATGTTGCACACTGGCATAGTTGGCTGGAACAGTATTAAAAGGCTACAGTTTTGGGAGTAAAAAAAGTTTATTTTAAAACCAACTAATATCACACACATTTGGCTGATATAATTATTTTAATGAATAAGATGATTCATTTATGATCTATGGTTAATTTTAACTATGCTACATTAATTTATCATTTTAATCATTTATATATGGAGACTTAAAGGGATAGTTCACCCAAAAATTAAAATAAGTTATTTCCTGCTATTTTTGTTTTCTTTGCGCACAAAAAGTATTCTCGTAGCTTCATAACATTACGTTTGAACCACTGCTGTCACATGGACTGTTTTAACGATGTCCTCACTATGTTTCTGGGCCTTGAACGTGGTAGTTGCGTTGCTGTCTATGGAGGGTCAGAAAGCTCTCGGATTCCATCAAAAATATCTTAATTTGTGTTCCGAGGATGAACAAAGGACTTACTGGTTTGGATCGTCACGAGGGTGAGTAATTAATGACAGAATTTTCATTTTTGGGTGAACTATTACTTTAAGGTGAATTTAGCTTCTATATAAAGTAAAACCAAAAAAAATCACAATTATACATTATTATAAAAATATTTATTTATTATTTTTATTTTTAAATAAGTCTCTTGTTCTCACCAAGGCTGCAATTATTAATGATTACGATTTAACTTTATTGTCAGACAAAGTCTGAAATTTGTCTTGCGGTACAGTAAGTTCACTCACAATTGCAGAACATTATCACGTGGCCAAGAGACAGACCAGACTTATACAATCACAAGAAGAAAAAGAAAGAAAGGAAAAAACACTTTTCAAGGCTCCGGTAAGGATTTAAGTTTTGTGTAACTTATTCAGCTCTAATATAGCTTGGTGTACAACTGAATACTTTAGTCTAATTCGATTATATCTCGGAACCTTATACCGTCGATTAGATGGCAACAATACAAATTATTCAAATACAATACGATTTATTTGAAAATACACTAAGAACAGTAATATTGTGAAATATTAAAATTTTAAATAACTTTTCTATTTTATTATATTTTTAAAATGTAGGCCTAGTTGATTCCTGTGATGCAAAGCTGAATTTTCAGCATCATTACTCCAGTCTCTAGTGTCAGAAAAGCAATGTAACAATTTTTTAAACAATGTAAAACTATACTGTCAGTTAATGCATCCTTGCTGAATAAAAGTATTAATTTATTTAAAATAATCTTACTAATCACCCAAAACCACTGCCAAAAATTTTGAAGAGTAGTGTATATATTTATTTTTAAGCATTTAGCTTTGAATGGGATTTTTCATTTTGAGGTTTGTATAAATGAGTTTTAATTTGAGTAGTTTTGATTTTCTGGTTATAGTTTTCAGAAAATGAACTTGTAATGAGTTGTTGACTACAGCAGGGGGCAGTCATAATTTAATAAATGTCTTAATAGCAGTCAACTGGACGGTAATCTTGATAGAAAGAACACATTAATTTTCTTTCATAATAATGTGATTCCAAAATTCCCATCATTTCTCATAATGAAGCTCATTCTCTATGAAATACGAAAACAGACCTATAGTGGTTATATCAGACTTCATTACAAGAACGGAATGCAGTTATTTTTTAAATGATCAATTATTTATAATTAGCATCTACTTAATCACCCTCATATAAGACAAACCAAGTAGACTTATAATTTTTCTTCCCATAGAACATAAAAAGTTGAGTTATTTAGTAGAATGTCCAAGCTGCTCTTTTACAATTTATGAACCTGGTAACCGATTGCAAAGTGAGAGTGGTGCGTTTTTATTTTTCAGGTGAACTGCCCCTTTAAATGAATCACGTCTGCTTAATGCTCGTCTTTAAGTCTTTCTCCACAAGGCTGCAATGATTTAGATTTTAATGAAGGGTGAAGAACAAGTTAAAGGACAGCAACAAGACTTTTGTGTGGCTCTGAGGTCAGCAGACTCCCTAGCGTAGTCTCAGCACATTCCAGCCATTCTCTCCTTGTATCATACTGCAATCAGCTGATCCCAGACCTGCCTCTGTCCATGACATTGTCATTATGGACATTTTACCATCATACACTGGCATGGAGGTAAAGTAGTGACATGTAGTGTAAAAAATGACCGTGAATTTAACGGTAAAAGACTGTAAAAATGCAACAGTAAAAACCTGTTAAATGGT
The DNA here is from genome assembly GCF_001515625.1 of Sinocyclocheilus rhinocerous. Classification (NCBI taxonomy): domain Eukaryota; kingdom Metazoa; phylum Chordata; class Actinopteri; order Cypriniformes; family Cyprinidae; genus Sinocyclocheilus; species Sinocyclocheilus rhinocerous. The sequence goes on from NW_015627629.1 coordinate 617,503, forward strand.
TAACGGTAAATTGCCCTACTATATACGGTGAAAAACTGTATTGGACATTACATGTATTGGACATTAATTTTACGGTAGTATACAGTTTTTGGACATTCCCAGAATTCCCTGCGTTACATTTCAAATTTGATGTTTTTTTGTTGAAATAACTATGTTTCTTCTTAGTTTTTTCTTATCAGTTTTGTATATTAGGGTTGTGTGTTACACCTAATGTTGTTAAATGAATGTTTATTGCATTATTTCAGTTTCATGTGTGTTACCATGATGGTGTTTAGTGTTTGTGTGAATGACACTGTGCACCTTCTATATATGTTATTATTTAAAAGCTGCTTGTGATGGGCTTTGGTCCATCATGTGACTTTCTCATCACCACCTGCATTTGGTGGTTATCAGTGTATTACAAAGGTACAAAACAGATTTCAGTACTTCAATAAGGTTGGTATATTAACATTATATCAGTTAATGAAATTACTGTATTTAACTGTAAATTTAAGCTAAAACCTAAAACGTTGCTACCGTATTTTTTATGGTAAAAATCCGGCAACCACAGCTGACGTTTTTTTTACGGATTTTTTTTTACAGTGCATGTATGTCCAAAAAGTGTGTGGTCTCCCCCTTCTAATTAGTGTCTTTCTGCTATTCCAGTCATTTTTTGTGTGGATATCTCAATGCTACAGCTACACCATACAATGACATGACACTCCAGAGCAGTGGCTTTTAAAAATGTGCACTGTAAAAAAAATCCCGTAAAATATACAGTAAAAAACTGGCAGCTGTGGTTGCCGGAATTTTACCGTAAAAAATACGGCAGCAACGTTTTAGGTTTTAACTTAAATTTACAGTTAAATACCGTAATTTCATTAACTGATATAATGTTAATATACCAACCTATTGAAGGACTAAAATCTGTTTTGTACCTTTGTAATACACTGATAACCACCAAATGCAGGTGGTGCAGAGTGGAAATAACTGGGCATTGCAAATATAAGAATGGTGGTGCATAAGGTGCTAAAGTTTGTTGGTGGGTATAATATTTACATGTTTGAATCAACATGTGACTCACGTACTGAATGAATCATTACTTCAATATAGCCATTAGGCTGCTTGCTTTGCCACCATGAAAGCAAAATAATACAATGAATTATTAATAATACAAATAATAATACAATAGAACGGATATGTAGGCCTAACCAGTGTGGAAATATGAAAAATATAGAAGTTAACTAAAAGAGAACAGATGCTTTTTCCCCTGTATATATATATTTTTTTTTCTATGAAAGGTTGGTGAGGATCGAGATTGATTATTTCTTTAGGTGGCACCTAGTATTAAAAAATTTATTCCTCCTAAATAGAGAATTGAGAGCTTTCCAATTCATTGTTGTCAGTACTCTGAGATACAGTACCACAGTTTCCTCTGTTGCATAAATTGCATTTTTTCAAATGTTTTTACATACTACGCGCAAGTATACCCTTGTGAAAAAGAAGTGCTTAAATGTGCACTTGTAGTGTGCGTCAAACCTTATGATTATTAAAAAACGTACTTGGAGTTATTTATACATTATTGAAATAAAAGGCCACTTATACTTAAGAAAGTACACTTTCATGACTGTTTCTTAACACACATAGGCAGCTGTTTTAAAAAGTAATGATGTCAAATTAAAAGTTTTACTCATATTTTGTTGTGTTTTTAAAGATGTACACTTATGTTTATTAAAGCACGTGTAAAGTACTTGATTATAATTGTAATCGTTTTAAATGCACTAAATTGCAACTTCATTGCAAAAGTGTTATTACAAATATATTTAAATACAGACATACACATTTCAATAGAAATGTCATTAAAGTTTTAGTTTAAATGCTTGTCAGTACATTCAAAACTACACTTAAACCATAATTTAATGACAACAGAATTATTAAATTACATATTAAATATACTTAAGTCTTACTTGAGTGGGTCAAAAATCACTCTTAAATTTAACTAATTGCATTTATTATAAATTCATACTATAATACAGTTTCATTTAATTGTAAAAAAAACATGCAATTAAGTGTCCGAAAACATAACATTCAATTCACACTAGTATATTCTTTTAATGTATGTTATTTCTGTAATCTTTAAAAGTATGCAAAAGTGTACTTTTTCACAAGGGTTCATAGTCTATACTGCAGATATAGTAAGGATAGTATGGAAATATATTCCATTATGATTCATAATCAGAGGAGGCTAAACAGGGTTTTCCTGCTTTATTTGTTCATTTTGTAAGTGGTGTAAAATATCACATGAACACAGAGCGTGACATTACTCCTCTGACCTGAAGCAATAACTTACATGAGTCAACGTCCTCAAAGATATTCTTGAAGCTCTCACAGTCTGATAGACTTACACAGGTTGAGTAATAACAACATAATTGACCGACTCTGCTGTCGTAGAAAGAGTCACTGTGAGTTCGAACTGTTAGTCATACACATTCTTAACTTTCATAAATGTAACTGGTGACTGGTGAGTTCTTCAGCACTATAGGGATCCACTAAAATCCACCCAAAAACAGCATAGCAATGGCATAACAACGTCCTGACAACCACCCACAAAATAAACTAGCATGTTGTCTTCATCCTGAGTAGTGTTTATGCATTATGAAAGAAAAATAAATTATGATTTGGTCCAGATCTTGACTCTAAGTTGCGCAATCATTCTGTCATGCGTCATGCCCATAATTTCTCTGTTGTATATGCAGTTATATTCTCATAGTACAAAGATCTAAACCAGACACATGCCTTTCAGGAACAGCAAGTCTTTGCATCTGCTATCCATCAAGATGGAATGAGTGAGTGAGTATTTGATCCTTCATCCAGGCACGTGTGTATAGAGGGGTTGACTGTAATTCATAAAAAAACTCATGTGCTCATAGGATGCTGTCAGCATGTTGGCAAAATTGAGAAATATTTAAATAATTGACACGGCATTGTTATTCATCAACATACTAAGCAAAATGTTGTGTTCTTGTGTTTGTTTACTCAGAAGTGGCATAATGTACACTCTAAACCCGGATTAGTTGAGTTTACTTAAAAACTGGTTGGCCTAAAAAATTTAAGTGATGTTTACTTGATAAACTTGAGTGAAATTTACTTAAGCCATTTAAGTTTTGTTAACTTAATTGAATCTGTGATCTGAGGAACATTACTACTCAGAATTACTGACTCCCAGAGTGCATTGCGGCATGAATAAATTATGCAATCTGTGTGTCATTTTGGCATACTACCACACACTATTTAAAGACTAGATAAACCCAATTATAAGCTTCTCAAGGTATTTATGAAGAACGAAATTTTAAAAAGTTTATGAAAAAAAAGACACACAAAAAATACGCTAATGCTTTAATTAGAAGATAAGTCACTTTCTTAAACCAACCTATTTATTACTTTTCTTCCCTTGAAATCAAGTAACTCTAATTTCATGATGTATTGCTGCATTAAGAAGAAGATAATTATATTAACTTAAATGAAGTTCCAAGTGCCCAACGAAAGGGAACGCTAATCACTATAATGGTGAGTTAAAAAAAAAACACATTTGAGGAAAATCAACATCAATTTATGAAGTTAGCTTATGTGATGTTCTCTCAAATATTGAAGTTGTATTGAAAATTCAACATTCTCTGGGAAACGAGTGAATGCAACAAGTGAAAGATAACTGTAGACATGGAGGAGATTAGTGAAAAGTCTATTAAGACTCTTTTTCTTTTCTTCTTCTTCTGTTGTTTAGTTGCACATTAGCAACATATTAGTGCAAGAACAATAGAAGCAGATTTTTGGACGCGCCCCGTGCAACTAACTGATTAAAACGAGATTAGTGTTGCAGTAATTAATTACAAGGTCTGGGATGTTCTAAATAGATGATTAATTAAAATTCTCTCAAAATGAATGTATTTTAAAAGCAGAGTTGGGCAAGTTACTTCCAAAATGTAATACATTATATATTACTAGTTACTGTCTTTTGATTCTTTTTACATATATACAATGAACACTTTTATTCAGCAAGGATTATTAGATTTATAATGTTATAAATGCTATTCTTTAACTTATTATTCATCAAAGATATTACATAATAAAATATTAAGCACAACTTTCAAAATTGATAATAACAAGACGTGTTTCTTGAGCACCAAATCAAAGAATGATTGGACTGCAGTAATGGCAGCTGAAAATTCAGTGTTGCCATCATAGGACTAAATTAATTATTTATATTTTACATATATTTAAATAGAAAACAGTTATTTAAAATGATACTATTTCACAATATTGCTGTTTTTACTGTATTTTAATCAAGTGAATGCAGCCTCGGTGAGCAGAAGATATTTCTTTCAAAAACATACAGAAGATCTTATCCACCTCAAACTTCTGAAGGAGTCATTGAGACACTTTTAAATGATTATTTTAACGTTTACACTTTCTACTTTTGTAAGCACTTTGGTCAACTCATGTTAATATTGCTCTATAAATAAACTTGACAGTGACATTTTAAATAGGTATGGGGTGAAATTTATGTCCAATTTCAAAATATGTTCAGTTAAAATGAATGAATGTATTAACTATATATTGTAAAATGCAAATGAAGGCTGTTTATAGCCTGTTTTGCTTTGTGACACTTAAGCACACTGTCCTCTCTCTCAACTTCGCTGTACTGATATGCGTCTGGACATGTTTTTTTCTTTTTCTTTTTTGTAATTCCCATTATTCAGTCACATTCCCATTAGCATTAATTCAGCACAACAAATACTGTCAAAGTGTGTGTGTATTTAAATATTGCAAGAAGCCTTCATTTTCTTTAAGCAAATGTTTCTTTAAGCAAAATTTTCTCAATTTTTAAAAAAATGGATTGCTGTGACATTTACCCATATAATGATTCCAGAACAAATGAAGGAATTGCAGCTGTGATAAAGTCATTTGGGGCCCTGTTGTTTTTTTGAGGGAGTGTGAAGGAGGTAAAACACCTCTGCCAAAAACCCCCAACTGCTCTGGATGGACTGTGGTGACAGTGTGGGTTGATTACAAGCCTTTACAGAAGTGTGGAAGTGTCACATTCAGCAGGAACGTGTGAATGACCGAACAGCCATCAAAGTACATGAAGGAGTGGTAGAGTTTAAAGTGCCCCTATTATGCCTTTTCCAATGTTGCCTTTCATGCAGTATGTAATGCAGCTGTATGTGAATGTAAACGATCTGCAAATTTGTAAAGCTGAAAGTGCACGATAAATAAAGTTATTTTCTCCCAAAATAAAGAATCGACTCTGAACAGCTGAAACGAGTCGTTAGTAATTCGAATCCCACTTCCGTGACGGCTATACGTCACCGGGTAACACATTTGCATAATGCGTTCTATGTTGGCCGTCCGCGAACAACTTGACCCCGCCCACAAACACGTCATTCTACTGACGACTGCTTCTTTAATCTCAAGGAGTTCAATGCTGGATTCACAAAAGGCTTGCTGTTGAAAGATAGATCAGTATCCTGTTTATTTGGACCAGCTGCTCCACTGAATCACAACCTGTAAGTATGATAAATAATAGATGTTTATATTTTCTGTAAAGCGTTCAAAATACAGAACTATTAAAAAAAAAGTGATGTGACGTGACATGTGGCCAAGTATGGTTACCCATACTAGGAATTAGTGCTCTGCATTTAACCCATCCTAAGTGCACACACACAGCAGTGAACACACACACACACCCCTGCAAGTTTGTATAATTTTCCTGATTTATGTAGCATTTTATTCCTAAAACATGGTGAATATTTATATATTTATTTTACTTACTTACTTATTGCTGTTGACAGTATTTTCTGATTTATGGAGTCATAAACAAAGACATCCAACACCTCCTCTGACTCTAAAATGAAACAAGAATTTTGGATTTATATTCTGGAAATGTATGCAAATTAGAACATATTTAATTAGATAATGCCACGTTTGCATATTTAAACATAACATTTAAGAAAACTTGTAATACAAACAGTTGTCTCACTGTACTGTGATTAATCATCTGGGGAAGTGTGGTGATATCTATTAGTCAAAAAGTTTACCCTATTCACCTGTGGTGTCTTGCCTTTAAGCAAACAAACACATTTCTAGTGTCTCAAAAAGTTGAAAATAGAGGTTCAATAAATCTATAATCCTACTTACCAACCCATCAAACTTAAACAGAATCTGAATGCTTCTGTGAAGGCATGAATGGATGAAAAGCAAACTCCTAGCAAATGGCTCATTCGTGTGGACTGAGCTGTTAGAACAGCATGATGTCTGTGGTGGAACTGACAGCATTTAACACGGTGATGCTTTACAACAGGTCAACAGTTTATATTCTCAGACCCTATTGCATAATTTACATATGTTATGGCTGCACATGAGCTTTTTGAAAGTCAAAATCATTTATTCGTAAAGGCAAATCCCATTCAGCATATTACAAAAATGATATCTGCAAATTAAAGGGATAGTTTTAAAGATAGATTAACACGTTTTTGTCCATATACAATGAAAGCCAAAGTAGTCCAATGTTCTTTGGACCACAATGTTCTGCAAAATATCTTCTTTTGTGTTCTGCCGGAAAACAAACAAAAAAAAAAAACTTTGACATGAGGGTGAATAATGGCAGACCTTCCATTTTGGGTGAACGTGCCTGTATGATACAATAAAATGTAGAGGTCTTGGTGTGTTGTTTTAAATCAGTGGAAAAGCAAACACATTTATTTGATTACTGATATGTGGGCTTTTTCTTGCACTAAAGGAGTTACACTTACAAATGAATAAAAAACAAAAATGTTTTTTTTTTATTAAAAAAATTATTATCATTATTATTTTTTTTAATTCTCAAAACCATTCATATTACTTTAATTATGTCTAAATTTCAGCCTTTGTTTACATAATTGAAGGTGCCGCCTCAGACCGCCGTTGTGTTGGATTGTGCCGTTAGAGGGGGTGCGGGGTTTTTTTTTAGCTTAAAAGGTGAAATATCACAGGCTCAAATTTTCCATTACAGATTGTACAGAGGAAACACGGTTCTCTAATAATTCTAAGTATACACCAACCAATGATAAAGCTATGAGAATAGTCACTATAATATTTGCAAAGTTTCTTCGTATGCTACCCCGCGGAAAGTCGTTTTAAGTGAATGGTACGGTCCACCCCTTACTAGTACTGTTTTTCTTTCAGCGGATGGAAGCTCTAAGTTATCCGCTGTTCCTATAATGAAATGCCTCCGAGACTTAAGGCTTTACTATTATCATTATCATTATTATTATTATTTTTAAATCTCTCTCGGATGTAGGATTTAACTGTTTATTTTTTAGTTTTGTTTTCTGAAAAGTACAACTCAAGATTGGGAGCAGGTAAATGGGAAATGTGGCAGTTAGGACCGCCTTTTGAAGTCTTTTCCCTTTTCGTCGCTGGATTGATCGTGTAATTGAGAGGGTGTTGTTTGAAAAGCCTCATGCTTTCACCGGGTCAAGAGGAGCACTGTGCGCCCACCAAAGAGCCAGTAAAGTACGGCGAACTGGTGGTTTTGGGGTGAGTCCTCGCGCGCAGTTATTTTTCCTCATGTGTGTCCAATATTGACGACTTTGATTCTATTATTCGCTGTTTCTAAGTTACATTCTTTCACGTGCCTTTAATAATCTCAAAATAGGCTTCTTTAGAAACTCTCAAGCATATTTTTGAGCCTCTGTTTAGTTCATAACTGCGTTTTTGGAGAGTACGGAAATAGTTTGTTTACACACAGACCTCCCAGCTCCTAAAATTCACGCACTCACGTTACTGCACAAATGAAACACGTGCGCTGTAAGAAACACGGTTTTTAAATGTGATGTGCATTTTACTCCATCATGGGGGGTGGATGGTTTAGCTGTGATTTGGTTTCATCCTCAAGGCTCTTATTTTGGCCCCAGCGTTCGGATCTTGACTTTCTCATCGGGCTCGTTCATCATCTACACGAGAAGTAGGGCGGTGGAGGAATTCAGAAGCAGCCCACTAAAGTTATTTGTTCCCCCTCCTTTCTGTGACTGAGCACAGAGGTTGTCTGTAATAATAATAATAATAACAATACCCCCCCCCCCTTACAATCAAAATCATCCCAACTCTTGAGATATTTAAAGGGGTCATATGATGCGATTTAAATTTTTCGTTTCTCTTTGGAGTGTTACAAGCTCTTGGTGCATAAAAAAGATCTGTAAAGTTGCAAAGACTAAAGTCTCAAATCCAAAGAGATATTCTTTATAAAAGTCAACCACGCCTACCTAAAACGGCTGGTTCTAACATGCCCCCACATGTCTACGTCACGATGTGGGAAGATTTGCATAACACCACCCACATGTTCACGCAAAGAAAGAAGGCGTAACGGGACGAATATCGCGCGTGATTATCGCCGACGTTTAACGCCTCGTGACTAAACAAAGGGCACCAATGTGAGTGTGCACACCGACGCGCAAAATGCGAGGCGTAAAAGCGTAATTTTTTTTAAAACGCCTCTGGCTCATTTTTTTTGGTTTGACGCGCCACGTTAAAAACTGGCCGAACAATGAGATTGGCGCTTTTGTTCACGTGCCTGGAGCTGCTGAAGTTACAGTAAAACACAACTTGGTGGCGCTCAAGCACAAAACGGTCTTGCCGAGCACACATTGATACCTAACGACGAAGAGGAAGT
>NW_015627629.1:626205-651982 GCF_001515625.1 Sinocyclocheilus rhinocerous
GCCCAAATGTTCACGCAAAGAAAGAAGGCGTAACCGTTCAACCCAAATATTCAGATGTGTGCAGCGCATTTTATGGAGGTCTGTTTCCTGATCCTGGTAGAGTAGGCTACAATGCCGGCTGTTCTGACTCACAGACTGTAAGTACGTTTTCATATTTAAAGGATTTGCCACTGATGATTCAAACGCGAATTTTGAGCAGTGTAGAGTAGGGCTTGTTGTTTGTCATTTCTCCGATCACAAATGCAGACATGGTTTTATGTTTACGCGGCATGATGCAACAACGCGTAAAAAGACAGTATAAAGGCTTGTTCACACTGGGACGAATATCGCGCGTGATTATCGCCGACGTTTAACGCCTCGTGACTAAACAAAGGGCGCCAATGTGAGTGTGTGCTCAAGCACGAAACGGTCTTGCCGAGCACACATTGTTACCTAACGACAAAGAGGAAGTAAGTAGACCAAGAAGATGCATCGAGGCAAGATGAATGTAGAGCTGCTGGTCTCATTGGTGTCTGAACACAAAGGGCTTTATGACAAACGCGATAGCGACTACAAAAATCTCGATAAGAGGGAGTTGTTATGGAGAGGAATTGCAGATCAAATAGGATTTGATGTGTACCGGGGTATTTCTGTTTTTCATTAAGTGCAATCTAATGTCAGGGAGTGAATTTCCTATGTTTTTTTTAATTTTTTATAACAGTGGTTTTTGATGCGAGTAAATTAAGAAGGTCTGTGGTTAACATTACTCGAAGAGAGTGTCCTGTTTTGTTTTGTAACACAAGCATGGTCTGATTTCACATCCTTACGTTGGTTGTAGTCCTTATTTGGCAACTTACATTTAAAAAAAACAACAGCAGCTTCAAAATACACATGACTTCAAAAAGTTTCTTGAAGTAATCATTTTCATGAAAATGCTTATTCTAAAGGTGCTACAACAAGTTTCTTTTTTTTTATGCAGAATATAATTTTAAACATGACTGAGACATGACAGCCTTTGTAATATTAATGTCAAAAATATGATCGGGCAGTCGTATTTACAAGCATATCATCTAGAATTCAGAGATTAGTTTACAAGTTGTGACGTAAGTGGTGTGTCGATTTGAACCCAGGTGATTGCCCCCAGGAAAATTAGCTGAAAAGCGGACGAATATGACCATAGCTTAGGTGATAAAAATGAATAATTTTCATCATTTTGAGTTCAGATGTAATTAAGTTTATTATTCGCAATATAATTATTTTAAGGCTACTAATCTGCATCATGTTGCCAAATTAAATGCATGACATGTCATAATAACAAATGTCCGACTCAAGGAATAAGTTTCCAAGGTGCATCATTTCAAAAACGTAAAGTTAACACATCAACCCCCGGGTTTCACAGACGAGGCTTAAGTCTAGTCCCAGACTAAAATGTAAGTCTGAGCTGTTTCAACTGAAAGAAACTTGCACTGATTGATCTTAAAATAGGTCCGTGCCCTTGTTTTGTCTCAAGATGCACACCAGTAATGTTTTTTTCCAAGGCATGTTTATACAAATTACTTAAATGTCCTAATTGAACTATGGCCTAATCCTGGCTTAGTCTAAGCCCTGTCTGTGAAACCAGGCACAAATGACCCAAATCAAGGTTTATCAGTAGAAGTGGTTGAGTGGTTTGTGTCTCTTATATGTAAAGTGAATAAACATTTATTATACAACTGTGACATAGTTCAAAATTAAGCAGAATGCATGAAATTATGCATGGAAAAATTCTTGGAATGTTTGATTTATAGAATTTGATAACCTGTATGAGCCAAACAAACCTACTGTAGCGTATTCCTTGTGAAAAAAAAAAAATCATGGTACCAACTTTCCACTGCCCTGATTCAGTGGGGTTGCCTGACATTGGCTGGCACACAGAGAGCCGAGGCTGAAAGAGGGTATTATTGATCTGGGCACAGGCACATCTGAGCCTCCAGTCCTCCTCTCTCTGTTCATTGTTCTCATTAGACTGACTGAGCTTTTTGATAAGGCTTTGTGGGACATTACAACCCTCGAAAATGCACCTTTTGTAATGGTGTCTTTCCTCTGTGACTGATAGCTGTGGGGGGAGATGGATCTTGCTGACTCTAAAGTTTCTGCCAACTCACTGAGATGGCCTTACAATCGCTGTCATTCAAACTCTGACCTCTGAAAGGAGACGATAAACCTAAAGAATCTCAGATGTACTGTAGAGAACTCCCTGATTAGTGTAATTAAAATCTGAATTCAAAATAGATTTAACATTATTTTTTTTTTATTTCTCCCACCCAACCTGTTATTGTTTTATCTATTTCAGATAAATGCATTCTTAAATGGCATGTGGGTCACTTTTCATACCGACATCATGCTGGCTGAATCGGAAAGTTAAAGCAGCTGCCTATGAAGGCGCCTTTTAAGGCAGCTAGTTTCAGACAGACTTCCAAGGCACCATGTCTTATGATCTAGAACAATTCAAATGAGCTTTAGTCACAACCAAGCAAGTATTTAAGGACTTGTTCCCGCTAAAAATGAAGTCATGCATTAACTTTCAACTGAGCTGCCATTCTTTCCACGAACTGCTTGTGCAGGATCGTGGGATCTCAAAGACTAAAGGCCGCATCTTCAAAATCTGACCAGATAATGACGTCTCCGTAGACAGGATGTTAGTATTTAATGGTTCAGACATTCCTTGATACTTTCTCTAATTGTTGCATCATGTCTAGTGATAGCATCAACAGACAGGATGATGGGGCGTCTTGTCAATGCTGACATCATGCACACTGTAGGGAGCTGAGTGTACATTAGCATTTTACTCTGAATCCTTGTTCTCATGAATGCTATATAAAACAAATCCAGGATGATTATACCAGGAAAGTCTTATGGAGCAGAACAAAAACCTGACTGCTTGTACCAGGATGACGTTAAGAGCTGGAGCCAGTGGGAAAAAGTCTCTGTATTGACAGCATTTAGTCTAAGGAGTCTTGAGCACCATGGTGTGTGTAACTATGAGTAGCTTGATAAAATAATGTAATGGGTTTAATTAAACGTTGTGTAAGTTTAAAATGAGTGTCATTTTATGATGCACATTTCTCTTCTCTATGAGTAAGTGACCGTTATGTTTTCAGATTATACTTTAAGTTTGCATGCAACATTAAAAGGAACCTGCCCAAGGGAAGTAACTTCATGAGAGCTACACATGCTGTTATATAAGAGAACATTTACATGTGAATCATGTTCCTCGTCACTGATGTGTTGCAGCAATTACATAAATATATTTAAATATTTATATTCAAATATTTAAATTCAACCACACCTAATTATGATTATGAACACACCTAATTTAGTAATGTGGGTGGATGTTAGATGTACAGAACCTTGATGAATTTATGTACTTTTATACACTGATAGAATCTATAGACTTTTATTTTCTGTGCTAACTTTGGTGGAAATCAGAGATTATTACGCTAAATAGTTTGTTGCTAGCATTTTTCTATTCACCAATTTTTTTATGGAATGTTGCAGTGCTTCTCGCAAATTATTTATCCATGTTTTTGTTTTTTTAATTCACATGAAACCATTGCAGTAATTGGCAAACCACAACAATCCAGTTGATTTCTGATGAACAAAATCAAGTCATGCCCTGCTTTTTTTTTCTTTTTTTTTTTCTTCTTGTTCGAGAAGCAGTTTTACTCCGATATATATCACAATTGGGAACAGAGAGGTCTGACTTTAAATGAACTTTGCCAACTTGAACATTTCATAATGGTACCCACAAGGGCCTCTTAAGATTTGGTAAAAAAAAATTCAGCCATTTTGCACTTTGAAGGAAAAAAAAATGGCATGAAATCACTTTGAAACGGCAGCTGTAATGTTGAATGGCAGGTGATTTCTTTTGTCTCCAAATTAAGTCCCGTTTTGCTTACATTGTGCCTCCAGTATAAATCACCTCTGCTTTAAGGGTGTTCACACTTGTTCTCTTTAAAAGATTCAGACCTCAGTTGATCCAAAAGTGTAGAAAAGAAACATTGTACCTGGTCCTTGCATTCAGTGTTCTTGTTAAAGCCTCAGGTGGTCTTTTTGTGTGCGTGTGTAAAACTGAAGGACAACGTTTGAGTTTTTAGTTAAAAATGTGCTTCTCATTCCAAATGTGAAATCCTGCAATCTCTTAATTTTTTGGTGACATGCTGTTATAATTTTTGATTTGTATAACTTGTGGACCGAAACATTTACAATTATGCAGATTTGAATACAGTGAATGAACCTGGAGCATTTTGCTCATAATACACATTAAAGCAACATTGTTTTAAAGTGAAAGTGTTTTGTAATGTTTTATCACGAGCCCCTTGTGTGTTGAGTATGTGTAGTAGATGACACAGAGCACCGTCCCTACTCTTTGAAGCACATGGCGTGTACTCTCTATACAGATATTTCAATGTGGTTTAATAATTGTGCAAAAGCATGGTAATTACGAAGCTCATTTTGAATGATGAGCATTCCAGTACTGCAGAAATCTGAGTGGCTTTCTGGATTCTGTGTTGCTCTGCTCATGTGGCATGCCTGGGATCTATAAAGCTGTGAAGCACCATTTCCACTCGCAGGAAAATCATATTCTGCATTTGACTTGAAACAAGTCTTAAAATCTCCCTCATCTAATGTTATCTAATTTACGCTTTTCTCTTTTTGAAAAGGTACAATGGTTCACTCCCCAATGGAGACAGAGGGCGAAGGAAAAGCCGGTTTGCCCTTTACAAAAGAGCCAAAGCCAACGGTGTCAAACCCAGCACTGTACACATCCTTAACACGCCACAAGCCAGCAAGGTAATCTCATATCAGAAACCATTATTGGGAAACCTAATCATCTGTGAGAATGCTTTTCACTACTTGTGTTGTGTGCTGACTTTTTTATTTTACTTGTTACTGTTATGACTTGAATTTACAGATTTCACAGCCATAATTCCACTTCACATTACCATTAAAAAAAGTTTGGTTTGGAGATCAGAAGATCAGAAATTGGGGGTAAACTTGAATGATGTACAGCTCATTGTGGGGATGGAGTTTTGGGGTCCTACCTTCACTCTCCATCTCAGTTACCAGCTTTTATGCTGTAATATACTATTATAAATAATCTGACATTAATGGCACAACCAAATGCTTTGCCCTTTTGAAGAGATTGCATTTCATTTTATATTTTGCAGCAGGGGTGTGTCAACTCATTTTAGATTGTGGGCCGTGGAGAAAGGCTAACTTAAGGGACTGTTTTTTTTGTTTGTTAAACCATGCCGTTCCCATGCAAGCGCATGATCAACACATGCTGTTCTGAAGCTTGTAAAATCCAGAATCAACTATGCAACCGCAATTCATGGAACTTAAAATTCTTTCACCAGACTTTCCAACTCCACATAGTAGAGAGAAGTTGTAGAGTTTGTTGTTTTCTTGCCCAGTAAACTGTGCAATGCAATGTTTGGTTAAGGAAGATTGTGACTTTTATTTAGTTACTCCACAGCACTGGCTACGATAGCATACCTGAAAAAGTTTACTGTCATTCAGAGCAGCCACAATCAATAAACTAATCCGTGCTGAACTCTGCTGTCTCCAGATGTTATTGAAATCCACAGAGACTGTCCTTCCTTCTGATACTTGAGAAGTTTAATGGGTGACGTGGTGTTGGAGATCTGTTTGAACACATTTGAGTAGCCAGGCCACAACTTTCAAGTGCAGCCCACATTTTATCAACTCGCTGTGGTAGTATTTTGATCATAATTTTTGTTCCAGTGACTTAACTTTTTGAGAACAAGATATTTTATCCATTTGGATCTTTTTTTTTTTTTTGTGGTTGGTGGCTTCTCTGTGATGATTGCTGATGACTCATGATGTCATTTTGCCACTCTTCCAGTCAGCTGAAGACAACCTGCCAACAGCCGGCATTGTCTGAGGAGATCTTTCTCAATGAGAGCTGCTTCATTACAGCGTGTGACTCTTGTTCTGTTCCAAAACCCAGTGAGCTGCCTAACAAGACTGCATTTTTACGTTTATCATAGACATGAGGCTGTTTTTTAAAAAGTTGCTTTTGGGCAGACTCTAAGGGGTGGTTCACACAGAACACGCCTGTGCGTCTAAAAACACAGCACTCAGGAATGGTTTTTAAAAAAGCCTCCTCCACCATGTTGCCATCAAATAAAACAGTTGCCAAGCCAAGACCTGGAGGACAAAACATCCATAGAACTGCAGCACAAGTCCATCAATTTTCCATCAGTTTCAAGCCATAAATACTTAGATCACCTCTCAAAAGAAGAAAAACAAAGAGATGTGAACAAACTGCAAGTTCTGGGCACTTGCGATCCATATACAGCACCTGCCGCAGTATTTCAATCACAACAGCGGGGACGTTCTAAAGCACTTATAGTGAAAAATAAGACGGTGTTATTGAAAGATCAAATTCAGCATACATCTTGATGATGATGCAGACTAAATACAGGCAAACAGATGAGCCCAGAAAATGAACACATTAATGCATTTAGTCATATTAAGCATTTTCTTTTTAAGTGTTTTCAATAGAAAACGCTTAATGTGCAATTTAGCAAGCTGCATTCATATTCTAGGCTCGTCTGTATATAGTATGCATCATCAACAAGGTGTATACTAAGTTTTGTGTTTTAATATCACTGACTTAGTACATTAGTTCTTAGTACAAACCTGGTAAAAAGAATTGCCAGTCAGCAGAGGAAAGCCTTGTTTTGCCCTCCAGGTCGGTGTTAGAGGCTTGGTCGACCAGATCGGTGTTAGTGTTCAAACCGATATTAGTATTTTCAGTTACAAATGTGACTGAATTGGTCACACTATAGAGCCTTGTTTAGTTATTTTTAAGTTTAGGCTTGTTTTGTCATTTTAAAAAGGAAGAATGTGATATATTTGTGATATGTTTGTTTTACATAAAGACACAGGCTCCGTAATTAAAGTCCCACGAATGCAAGGAATGTTTTCTTCTCGCCATGAAACTAGCTGGCATGCTGTATTTTTGGGGAAGTTTTGTTACTGTTGGCTGCTTATTATCCGTCCACAGTGCCTTGTCAGAGCTGAAAATAGCCTAGCGCACAGTCATATGTGAATCACGCTGCTCTTTGGGGTCACGGCGCTCCGAGGTGGAAGGCCTTCCGTGGCTCCAGGCGTCAGTCTGAAAGGGTTAACTAAAAACCGACCAGTTCGCCAGCAGTGACACAAGTGCAGCTGCGTCATTGTAATGTTAAAGTTGAACAAAGAACAGGCTCTGCGATTACTCACAGCGCGCCCGTGAACTCCTTTCAGATAATGGGTCACAAAATGTCACTAAACTATTCCAGGAACAATATGTGATTGTTCATGGATGTCTTGAAGGTTTTTGCTGAGGTTAGAGTTGTTGCCTCTTGCATTGAGGGCTGTCCAGCACTGATAGAGGGTACAGTTGAATTGGATCCTGTGGCTTGAGGTTGGTGGCCGCAGCATCTCATCTCATCATGGTTTACAACACGAGGCCCAAGCTGCTTCGGTGTCTCACAGATGGAGCTGCTTCATATACCTTGTTGCCCATCGGGTGCAGCTCCACTAGGCCTATTGTTTGGGGTCTTTTCTGTAGCTTTTGTGGCCCACTGTAAAACAGGGGTGGGATGTGGGGGGTGGATAGATGGACCCCCTGTTGTGATCTGGCAGTGAGCGTGGAGAGCTGCCCAATGTTTCACCCTCAAGCCTCTTTGTTACAGTTTGGGGACAAATGCTCCACCAACAATAACGTCCCAAATTTTAAACTGGGCTGGTCATACGCAAACTATGAGTCCTGTCACTCACAACATAATTGATATAGCTTTGGACTATATCTGGGTGCGATAGATAAAAATGATGCAGTACATTGATGATATGCAGTAAAATCTCTCTCTCTCTCTCTCTCTCTATATATATATATATATATTTTTTTTTTTTTATACTGAACACAAGGAACTTTATGCTTATGCATAATACACAATCTTATTTATCATATTTCTTACAGGCCAATTTAAATTTAAGTGTATTTCAGACAATAGGTACTTTCTTTAAAAAAAGTTAAGTTTTAAAGTTACTTATAGTATTGTGTTTTTAGTTATGAAAATATGCTTTTTTTTTTTAGCTAAACGTAAGGGATTCTGTCTCATTTCAGTAGTTCACTTCTTGTGCACATTTAAGGTCCAACAAATTTGATCAAAAATCCATATTTTCAAATATTGTGCACTTTATCGCATTCTGTCTTGATACACACTCGCTTCTGTAGTGTTTGAAGTTTAACGGTTATTCGTTAGAAACTGTTTGCGAAATGAAAATATGCACATGACTTGCAGTTCATAAAATGTATAGAATATAACCGTAAGTTATGCACAGGGGAAAGGATCTCTCGAGCATTAAATGGTGTAAGCACTAGAGGTCGACCGACGTATCGGTTTTGCCGATTAATCGGCACCGATAGTTGATTGCCAGAACTACCGGCTATCTGCAAAAATCCATGCCGATAGTTTTTCCGGGTTGCGTCCGTTGCTGGAGTGGCTGAGAAGCTCCGCTGTCATTATACAGTACAACAACGGCCTCTAGAGGCAGAAATCACTAACAGCACGTGCAGTTTGTTTTGACATGT
The DNA here is from genome assembly GCF_001515625.1 of Sinocyclocheilus rhinocerous. Taxonomy (NCBI): domain Eukaryota; kingdom Metazoa; phylum Chordata; class Actinopteri; order Cypriniformes; family Cyprinidae; genus Sinocyclocheilus; species Sinocyclocheilus rhinocerous. The sequence continues at coordinate 634,832 of NW_015627629.1, forward strand.
GACACTGCGCGCTGCACAGAGCTGGACACTTCAGGTGCGGATTTAAAACCAACAACGAAACGGTGTGTACACAGTACACTATAGTGCATTTTTTCATATCATTATAAAGTAATTAATTTGTTGACTAGATGCTGCATCAGTGAAGAAAAAACAGCAGTATGTTTGCTATCAATGCTGAGAGGACGCGAACATTAGCAGCACCTCAAGCGGTAAAACAATGTGACCAAACACGCAAATCTGACCCAAATGCTAAATGTCACGATTGTTAACGTCTATTTGCATTCTTTTATATCCAGCTGGTCACTTTAATGCATTTGTTAGCAGCGAAGTTGCAGATTTAAAACTGAAGTGAGAAAGCAAACCGATATGTTGATTCAGCCGAAAGAAATCCTGCCGCCATTCACAGTTTTATATTAAATTACATAACATTTGTCCCAGATCATTGTTAATGTATATGATGACTTCACCCTAGTCTTTAAAATTGTGTATTGTGCATTTTTCAGTGAAATGTTTGTCTTTCTGTGCCTCTAATAAAGTATGCTTCATATATAGAGAGCTATAATATAGATCACTCTTTTTCTTTCCATTTTGCTCAGTTTTTTTTTTTTTAAACGCCGAACTTCAAACTCATCTATGCCACTTTTTGATCATTCTTGAAGTGAACTTTTGCCCGTTTGGTGATTAAATAAACTGTTTAGACCGCCGTCTGAACTGAACGCAATGCGTCCGGTGTGTGTGACTCCTGATACCTGCTGTCTCCTACATTGCGCTTTTTGCCCAGTGTGCGACTGTAATATTTTGTTATTTTGATTAGATAATCATCAAGTGCTCTAGAATAAAGCAATTAAAGTGTGAGAACATGCATACAATATCCATATGTTTTCAATTTCAATGCTATGGCCTTTGTGTAGATGTTTAAAGATGGCCGTCTAGTTTGTGTTAATTTCAACATCTACTTATATATTTTTAAATTTGGAAGTTGCTTCTGTTAACATTAGTTAATGAACTAACTTTAATGATCAATATATAATTAATATTTAATATTAATATTTTTATTCATTTACAAAGTATGGTTAAGTACTGATTTTTTTTTTTTTAGTAGTAAAGCTCTATTTTAGTTTTCGTTCAGTATTATAAAAACTATCGGTTGATTAATCTGTATCACCAGTGTGGTCCAACCTAGCTACCGGTATCGGTAAAATCTAGGGCTGGCCCCTAATAGTTGACTAATCGTTAGTTGACCAGAAGAGGCTTGGTCGACCAAAATTTTATTAGTCGCAGAAAAATAAAATCCACAGGCCACGTCACGCAGTTCGTGACGGAGACCGATCGTTAACGGCTAGTCTATGGTAATACAGTACATCGGGCAGGACATCCAAACGCTCGCCTATCATTCATCCACCACAAATATGGCTTATCATCTGAAAGATGTAAGTATTAGCAACTTTACATGGCCGCTCAATGTAATGTTAACCTAGAGAAATGTGCGCTGTTCAAGTGTCTGTGCGGAGTGTGTAAGCAGAACAGCGCTCACAGCAGGACAGAAGGAGGCGCCGATGCGCTCCCTTGCTCCTAAAATATTTTGTCATTTTTTTTTGGTCATACAGATAAATATAATACATCTTTCGAATCTGTAAAGACTCTACGTTTATTTGTGTGCACTCACAAGAAAAAAAAACACGGCGCTTTAGTAAAAAATTATAAGCAAACGATGCACTTTCTGCCGTCTCGGTCTCTCTGAACTTGAGCACGAAACTCAGTGTATATCTTTGCCTTACAGACATTAAAAATATATCTATAGAGAGTGAAATGTCTACTTTCAAATGAACTAATTAAAATGGAAAACAAATATTCTCAGATTATGTAATCCGTATGAAACATGCAAACAGCCACTGCGGAGATGACGAGTCGGTGTTGCCGAGTTCATCTCTTAAACCGAAAACAAAGAAAGCATGAGTTTATCAAATTATTAAATGTTAATGCAGCCTCCTTACTGTTTTTCCCTGATTCATTCATAATCATTACTTCTGCCCGTGCGCTGTGGCAAGCTTTATGTGTGTGCTTGAGCCCTTATTAGGCTATGTAGGCAATTAAAGGCTCATTATAATGATTTAAATGGTTTATTAATAAACGTGCGATTAGTTGACTAATGCTTAAAATGAATGACTACTAGTCGACCAGAAAAATTCTTAGTCGAGGGCAGCCCTAGTAAAAGCCACTCTTGGTCGACCTCTAGTAAGCACTCTGTCAGCACCTGACGCAGCAACCACCCCACATTGAAGTCTGCTGCTTCAAAGAGGCTCATAAAGCGCTCCCGTGCAGGGGACAACTTGGGTCATGCAGTTATTTATTTATTTTTTGCATGTTTTTATGTGCAACTTTTTAGTAGTGGAGGTGACGTTACTGACAAAGGTTCTTTATGCCACAGTGCCGTGTGTTTTATTTAAACATTTTGAAGCATGTAAAAGGCTACACTGGGACTTCCAAACATTTTTGAATGACTCAAACTGATACAGACAGTCAGAAAGAACTGAATTTATGGAATTTATTCAAACACTACTCTGATACTTGAGTTGCGAGACAAAGAGTGAGAACCAAACTGTCCCGACTGCCATGTTTTTAGAAAAGTTGTGTGGTAAAAATAAAGAACATCTTTAAATGATTCCAATACTCATATTCATGTACAAAATTAATTTGGATTTTGAGTTCTTCGTATATATTGGATTGTCCTATAACACTCACCCAGCACGACAATTTAGTCTGGGTTATTACAGGACATATGTGGGGCGTGAAATTTTGTCTTTCTGTTTGCATATGTGAACTGCTTGTGACCTCCGGTGTTATTGAGAACGGTGTTATGTGCATGTGCATTCACACAGTCCTGTGCTCCGCACACTGAGGTGAACACTGAGTTTTAAACACCATAATGCATTGGGCTGTGTTGTTGTACAGATACAAACCACCTTCCTCTCTTGGCTGTGTTTTTCCATTGTTGCACACTAGTGTAGTTACCATGACCCAGTTTCCACTCCCTTATGAGCACACGTGATAGAGATGTGGGTAAATTGGAAATCACAGATTAGAGGAGAGAAAGGGTGAATTGGGAAGCGAGAAGTAAGCATGATGGGAAATTGGCTGCTTTTAAACACTGCAATGTTGTGGTTTGTCTCAAGCCACCAGAATAGTGTACACACACACCAGCACAGCATCTCCTACACGCTGTCCAGAAACCAGACGGTGGTGGTGGAGTACAGCCATGACAAAGACACAGACATGTTCCAGGTACTGTTTCGCAAAAACAAAAAACATTTGAAATCTCTTCTCCACTGTTACTTTGAGCATAAATTCAGTTCAGTGACTGTGCGCAGGCACATCTCTTTCTGTCCAACTTTTATGTGTGCTATACTCTAAGGTCTGATCTTTACCACAGCTAATCAAGATCTGTGATATGGGTCTGGTCTGCTCATGAGGGAAAGGGTCATATGGATTGTAGCAAATGGGAAGAAAAGCAAAAACAGGAACCAGCAGCAACCCACAGGGACAAAACAGAAACGCTCTCTATAAAAAGGAAATAAAGTGGAGACTGTTGCATCTTTATTTCAGTACAAGTATTTATAAACAGGATTTAGTGCAATGAGCACCTCTCTATTCTTGGGAATTTCCACCCCACTTTTAAAACTAAAATAGGCTCTTCAAACAAGTCCCGGCACATGCATGACTATTTTGCCTCGGTAGTAAACAGGACGAAAAACAGTGTAGGGACTGCTAAAAACTGTACAAAACATTTTACTGATTTCAGAATTTTTTGCGCTTTTCACTTTTCACAAAATATTCTGGAAAAAAAGAAAAATTACTGTATCCACAAAAAATGTAAGCAGTATAACTGTTTTCTTCATGATTTTTAATTGTGTGCGTGTGTGTGTAAAAATAAATAAATTAATAAATCAATATTTTATAAGTGTGTGTGTGTGTATACCCAAAAGTGAGCTAAAGCTGACAAAATTTCTAAAAACCTACCTTTGGGGGACGTCCTCATTTGTAAAACTAGTATAAAAATAAAGTAAACGAGTGTTTTGTTTTTTTTGTAAAAATACAGAAAGTTTTCTGTGAGGGTTAGGATTAGTTTATAAAATCTATAACTATCTATATATAAAAACAATAGAAGTCTATGTTAAGTCTCCATTTAGATAAGATAATTAGCTAAGTAAACGTGTGTGTGTGTGTGTGTGTATATATTCTTTTCAATAATAAGAATAATTGTTTTCTCCTAACATTGTTCTTTCTGTCATGACCTGAAATATAACTTATCAGATAGTTGCTAAAAATTAGTATTAGTTGTTAGATATATCTGAGAAACTTGAATTTCTTTCTTTTTCTTTTGTATGTTAGATTGGACGATCAACGGAAGGCCCTATTGACTTTGTGGTGACTGACACTGTGTCAGGCGGAGGAGGGGAGAGTGAGGACACACCCATCACTCAAAGCACCATCTCCCGCTTTGCCTGCCGGGTGGTGTGTGAACGTAACCCGCCCTACACAGCGCGTATCTACGCTGCAGGCTTTGATTCTTCCAAGAATATATTTCTCGGAGTAAGTGTGTTTTCTTGCCTGATCTTGAAATGGAATTATAGGCTCTTCAAACAAGTCCCGGCACATGCATGACTATTTTGTCTCGGTAGTAAACAGGACGAAAAACAGTGTAGGGCCTGCTAAAAACTGTACAAAACATTTTACTGATTTCAGAATTTTTTGCACTTTTCACAAAATATTCTGGAAAAAAAGAAAAATTACTGTATCCACAAAAAATGTAAGCAGTATAACTGTTTTCATCATCAGTAAGAATAAAATATTGATTTTTAATTGTGTGTGTGTAAAAATAAATAAATTAATAAATCAATATTTTATAAGTGTGTGTGTGTGTGTGTGTGTGTATACCCAAAAGTGAGCTAAAGCTGACAAAATTTCTAAAAACCTACCTTTGGGGGACGTCCTCATTTGTAAAACTAATATAAAAATAAAGTAAAGGAGTGTTTTTTTTTTTTTTTTAAATACAGAAAGTTTTCTGTGAGGGTTAGGATTAGCTTATAAAATCTATAACTATCTGTATATAAAAACAATAGATGTCTATGTTAAGTCGCCATTTAGATAAGATAACTAGCTAAGTAAACGTGTGTGTATATTCTTTTCAATAATAAGAATAATTGTTTTCTCCTAACATTGTTCTTTCTGTCATGACCTGAAATATAACTTATCAGATAGTTGCTAAAAATTAGTATTAGTTGTTAGATATATCTGAGAAACTTGAATTTCTTTCTTTTTCTTTTGTATGTTAGATTGGACGATCAACGGAAGGCCCTATTGACTTTGTGGTGACTGACACTGTGTCAGGCGGAGGAGGGGAGAGTGAGGACACACCCATCACTCAAAGCACCATCTCCCGCTTTGCCTGCCGGGTGGTGTGTGAACGTAACCCGCCCTACACAGCGCGTATCTACGCTGCAGGCTTTGATTCTTCCAAGAATATATTTCTCGGAGTAAGTGTGTTTTCTTGCCTGATCTTGAAATGGAATGGTCTGTGGGATACATTTCACATCAGAGTTACTTTATTAAGCTTTTATTTATATATACTTGTGTATGTGCTGTCTTGGGAAGTATCCACTTCTGCTGATCCAGTGGAACTGATCTAAACTTACCTGATAAATATAGGTGTGTCCGGCGAACTGGAATGAGTCACCCATGTGTAACTAAAAAAGAGTGCAGTGCATTCATTTTTGTTTATGTATAGTAATTAAGTCTCTCTGTAGGAGAAAGCAGCCAAATGGAAGAATCCAGATGGTCACATGGACGGGCTGACAACCAATGGTGTGCTAGTCATGCACCCGCGGGGCGGGTTCACAGAGGAGTCCAAGCCTGGTGTGTGGAGGGAGATATCAGTGTGTGGAGATGTTTATACACTGAGAGAAACACGGTCCGCTCAAACTCGAGGCAAACTGGTTAGTATGTCTGCTGCATCTGCTCCGTTTAGTTCACGGTGTAGCCAATCATCAATTCACTCACGATTCCTTTTACAATTGTGATTATAAATTCAAGCTCAAATTTAAGCAATTGCAAAAACCATCTAGACTTGATTTATCTGAACTGCAGCAGAATTAGGGGTCAAAGTCCAGGGTCAGGGAGTTCCTTGAATCTTGTTCAAGGAACTTTATAGGTGGGATGTTACTAGTGAGGCACTGAAGATTCTGGGATAGCTAGGTGTACCGATTCAAATCATGGTAAGGATGACCCCTAAATTGAGCATTAAAAAGGCCTCTATCACCATTCTCTGACTAGGACACTCTAGATTACTCGTGTGCTCTAGATGAAGTTGACTTTTTTTAGTACCTATGGATATTGTCTTACTCGGATCATGTTTGTTTCACTGTGTTCAGTTTGCAAAGTCATAGTTATATTTCAGAGTTATATTTTTTAGGGGAATGGTTAGTGTCTTTTGAAGGGAGTGTAAAAATGTTCGAGAGCTAGAAAGGAAGCAAGGCAGTTACTTAGTTTGGTTATTTAGAGCTGTTCTATACAAGCTGCCGCAGTATGTTTGAGTCTTTGAACCTCTAGCTCCTCCTGGAGGACAAATGTGGTTTTGCACTCTTGCATTGTTACCATACTACAACTTTTTTTGCTAAAAAACACACTGCTAAAAGTAAATACTTGAGAAATACATTAAACCTCATGGATATGTGTTAGTAAGCAAAAGTTTACAGTATCAGAAATTGAAAAAACAATATCCATCCATCGATTAATCCATCGAACTCATTGAGAAATGAGAAATTGCTCTGCATGTTTAAGTGTATAAAACTGTGCACGAGAGAGACACAACGAGCGAGAGAACAAATGAATCAGCAGTTTAATTTTCAGTATCTTTCCAGCAAGAACAGAAGAGAGTACACGCAGTGCTTGTTTTTACACTGGCTATAGTCAGGTAAACAACGCACGGTGGTGTTACTTCACCGTTCATTTCTCAAGTTTGTTGAAACACGCAGCTGTTTTACAAAGGTTCCAGATTGCCTGGTCAAGAACTGGCTGAGAAGGGGCTCTGGCTCCAGAACGCAAATGTTTTTGGTGTAAAAAGTAAGAGGCCTCCTGGCTCAGGCCGGATTCAAACCGGGGATGATCTTACAATGAGGTGACAGTGTTACCTACAGTGCATCATAACAATAGAGCAATGCAAATGAAAGTAGTTTTTACTTTGATTAAAGTACAAAAAACACACCCAAACAGTGACCTGCACAGATGCATTTATTATCTACACTTTATCAAAGATTATGCTATGCCTACGTCCTACTCTGGAACGCCACTCTCTTGTGAACGCGAGAGTACGACAGTTCGCGGAAGCTAGAGATTAAAATATGGATATTTTTTTTTAAACAAATGCATCGCTTTGCTTCAGAAGGCCTTTATTCACCCCCCGGAGCCTTGTAAAGTACTTTTTATGATGGATGGATGCACTTTTTTTGGGGGCTTCAAAATCTCAACCACCATTCACTGCCATTATAAAGCTTGGAAGAAGAGCTTGAAAGCTCTGAAAGAAGAACGTCATATACATGTAGGATGGCTTGAGGGTGAGTAAATCATGGGGTCATTTTTATTTTTGGGTGAACTGTCCCTTTAATGGACACCTGTAATCCTTGGTTTGACTCCCGGCTAAGCCAGAAGGCCTTTTTGTGTGGAGTTTGCTTTTTCTCCCCGGGTTGGCGTGGGTTTCTTCTGGGTGCTCCAGTTTCCTCTGCAATTCAAAGACAAGCAGGACAGATGAATTGGACACCTTAAACTGTCTGTAAGTGTGTGTGCGAGTATGAATGAGTGTGAGCCCTGTGATGGACTGGCCATTTGTCCAAGGTGTTTCCCTGCCTAAGGCCTGAGATCCTGGGATAGGCTCCAGTTTCCCCGCAACCCAACATGGGACATGTGTTTTGAAAAAAGGATGTATTGAACACCTGTAATGAATGCATTGCTCAGATGTTTGTTTTATGCTCAGGTGGAGAGTGAGAGTAACGTACTCCAAGATGGCTCTCTGGTTGACCTGTGCGGAGCCACACTACTCTGGCGCACAGCCGACGGCCTTTTCCACACCCCCACTCAGAAGCACCTGGAGGCCTTGCGGCAAGAGCTGAACGCAGCCCGGCCTCAGTGCCCCGTGGGCCTCAACACCCTGGCCTTTCCCAGCATGCAACGCTGCAGTCGTGCCCTGGCCAGTGTCCCCACCCAGGAGGACAAGCAGCCCTGGGTCTACCTTGCCTGTGGCCACGTTCATGGCTACCACGACTGGGGCCACCGTTCTGAACGAGACCCCAATGCTCAAAGAGAGTGTCCCATGTGCAGAACCGTGGGCCCCTACGTGCCACTCTGGCTCGGATGCGAACCAGCCTTTTACATAGATACCGGCGCACCAACGCATGCCTTTGTACCTTGCGGCCACGTGTGCTCTGAAAAGTCAGCCCGCTATTGGGCGGAGATTCCTTTACCGCACGGCACCCACGCTTTCCATGCCGCCTGTCCCTTCTGCACTACCCAACTCAATCTGGCGCAAAAGTGGGCTAAGCTCATCTTTCAGGGGCCTATAGACTGAGAGTGTAGAGGAGGTGGACAGTGGATTATTGCGTAATTGGAATCCAGTATGCTGAAGGACAATTCGTAGAAGGTGCGACTAAGGACCGATTCATACTGCAAGCTGTGAAACTGCCCTTGAAATGCTTATGCTGAAGAGCAGGTTCTTGCTCATGACTGTGGTGATAGTTGGCGAATGACCGGTGTCTGTCATGATTTCCTTAGTTATTTTGTCTACCGGCCTACAAGATGTCAGTTCACACCAGCATGAGCACATCACTCAGGAGATTTAATACATTTCTACACCTGGCTTTAGACTCGAGATGCTTTGTTTTGTTCTTTCTTGGTGATCAACCTTCCTGTGGAGTTTTGTTGCTTTAATAATCCTTCCGGTGATTTCCAAAGAACTTGATTATCTGGTTCTAGTGTGTCGAGTTGGAACTAAACTGTGCAGGATGGTCAGAGCCCCAGGACCAGGACTTAACATCCATTATTTTAAGTAGTTCAATGTGTGGGCACTCCCAAAGGTCAGGATCCCAAACTCCACTGAGGGCTTCTACAAGGATACACCTGTTGGAGCAGTGATTGGGGAACTGCAATACTAAAATGGTTGTTTCCAAAGAATTAAAAAATAGTGATTCTGTTGAGTTTTATTATATGAAGAGCTAGCAACATAACACTCCTAAAGGATCCTGCAGGAATAATAACCAGCCACAGTGGAAGCTTCATTTTCAAATGGATTGTGCATTATGGAATTACAGTGATTTGTCATTTTAGCCTAGTTCTCGGTTCATAAAAGTATTCGGGAACTAACACATGCTGTTTTTCTTTTTAAAAGGTTAAAGATTTTAAGTTTTGATGTAAAGGTATTTTTATTCATACTGGGGTAACCAGTAAGAAGATTAACAATGGATGTTGCCAAATATTTCTGGAACTGGTTATGGAGTTAGTAACTAAAGTAGTTCCTGGTGTTATCTTGAAAACTGTGTCCCAAATATTTTGGTACTGCTTATTACTTGCCACTTGTTCATTTTCCACATGTTGATATTGGTATATAATCAAAGTAGATGTGAAAATTGTGGACTATTCTGCAGTCATCATCTAGACAAATGTAGAAAAGAATGAGAATGAAAACCACGATGGTGGAGGTTTATGGCGTAAAGGAGAGCTAGGAAGCAGTGATCGCTTGGTAACAATTTCTCATTGGTCAAAATTCTTCCTATTTCAACTGTTTTATAAGCTTGTTATGAGATTAAAACGACTTTTATTCCACTATTTTCCTAAAATGTATACAGAGATGGTTTCTGATGTCTAAAGACATTTTTACAGGGCAGTGAAGAAGATATTTTAGACATACTGAAGGGGTATTTTTATAAACGGTTGCATTTACAGAGCCTTTTTACTCACTGAAAAGTATTTTACTACACAATAGCCCATGTACAGTTAGTTTTAAAACAGATACTAATATATTTATTCAAATGTGTACTTTAGGTGTCGGTATGAATGTATCAAATGGTCATCACTCATTTATAAGTGCATGCTGCATCTGGAGACGTAACCTGTGAACAGTCGGTAGTCATGTATCTTTTATCGACGCTCAAGCCTTAGATCCATCTTCTGATTATGCTTGTGTTTGCAAAATAACCCAATGTTCCTCCTATACTCCCATGTTAATTTCAGACCCAATATGAAATGTAACGCTGTAAAATGTCACATTGGATTTCATTTGTTAATGAATTAATTGAATGTTCTGTTCTCTTTTTACTTTTTTGTTTAGATATACAAGTGGTGTAAACACCTTGTGTGGTTATACATATATTAGAGCAGTGGTTCCCAACCCTGGTCCTGGAGGCACCCCAACACTGCACGTTTTGCATGTCTCCTTAATCAAACACACCTGACTCAGGTCATCAGCTCATTAGTAGAGACTCCAAGACCGGAAATTGGTGTGTCAGAGAAAGGAGACATGCAAAATGTGCAGTGTTGGGGTGCCTCCAGGACCAGGGTTGGGAACCACTGCATTAGAGGATATTGTGTTTTCTTGAAACATAACATATCATAGTGAAATTTTCACACCAAAAGCAAAATGAACTCTGGATGGGGAGTATATTTACTAAAGCAAAGCTACTGGTTTTTTTTTAACAATGATGGCGCTTCCATATGGAGTAAACTAAAATAAGGCCAAACCAATTAAAAAAAATTTTTTTTTTAAATGCCAAAAAGGATTTTGTGAAAAAGCTTTGTATTTTGTCACGTTGAATTCCAGGGAGTACAATACATGTGTAAACAATTGTACATTTCAGTTGTGCAAAATTAGGCACAATAAACATTACACTACAGTGCTTTAATTGCAGCTTTGCAACACCAATACAACAGTGTCAAAAAAAGAGCTTTTCACTGCAAGTAGACAGTTTAACACTTGAACATTGTGAAAGATCAACTTCCACAAGAAAGAAACAACTCTGAAGTAATGCAATACAGACACTGAATCTATGTTGTTGTCATTATTTGCGACGTGTTAATCAAGATGCAGAAAAATTATGCTTGGCCATAGGGCTGTAATAATGTAAAAAAAAAGAAATGCCGTAATTACATTTGTCTTTGCATTTCTGTCATCACATTTTGTGCTCTATGGTATGTTTGAAAAAAAAAAAGTGTAAATAAAAAAGACATTTCACTCAAAAGATTTAGTTGTAATAAACCAGCGATGTGTCTTCTAGACATGTATATCTTTCATTACTTCGGAGTTATCTGTGTAGATATTTTCAGAATGTCCATTAAGAGCAGAGAATTGTTTTTCATGTTTCAAGCATGAATAACCAAACTTGTGTTCTGAGTGAACGAGTGAACGAGTGAAGTTCACACACTGCCTAACAACATCTTTTTGTTCCACGGAATAAAGTCTTGTGGGTTTAGAACAACATGAAGGTGAGTGAATGTTGACGTAATTTTCATTTTTGAGTGAACTTTCTAAAGCTTTAAGCATGTAAAGATATAAGTCTTTCTTTTTTCTACACCACTTCTCTACAATATTGTTCAAATATTTAGAACTACCGTGTGGCTATCACTGTCTGTACATCAAGGTTTAGAGAGATACTTGCTAATGAATGTTAAATCCTGCACATTTCAGGCCTATAAAGAGTCTGTCTGCTTCTTCCTACTCCTTTTTCTTCAGTTGCTCTTACATTACATCATCAAACCCATTATAAAGTTAAAAGTTCAAAATTTAGTTCCCAACAAAATTATGAACTTTTTTTTGAAGTTAACGCTTGAAAACAACAAATCATAACTAGAGAGCTGATGTTGTGAGATATTATAATTAAAAATGGTAAAGATGATTAAAATTAAGATCATTAAAAATGATTAGAAATGCTAACATCGTCCACACGTCACTCATTCACGTTTCTTTTTTGAAGTTACTATATGTGCTAATTAATAACGGCCGCAAGAGGGTGCTGTTATCATATTTTGTAAACTTGAAATTTTCCACAATGACACTAACCATCTTTTCATGAGCTAAACCTACTGTAGAAACATTATGAATGCATTTAATGATGACCGCATTTAAGAATAATTCAATTAAGTTGTACTTTTTAGTACAATTTTCACATTTTTACTGCAAATTATATTTTCAAATTGTTGCCAATTTTTTCCAATAATACATTTAGTTCATGAAGGGAGCAGTGCACCTTTCATGAAGTTAAGCCATTGTATTTATAATAACCTTTTGATTATAATAATCTATTTTTAATATACTAAACTAAAAATAAATTAAGAAGCACCAATTTAAAATGCATAATATTAACACGAGATAAAAAAAAAAAAACATGAAACTATTTTAACAAAAATTTTGCCTACACTCTATGAATAATATTTTAGCTATTAATGTTTAAAAGCATTTATGCAATGGCTCGTCTGCAGTTGTGCATGTTTCCTGTTTAAAACTCACTGTGAATCTGAAAAATGACACTTAAATCACAGACTGAAAGGGCTTCGAATAATGCCAACCAAACAGTGATGACATATTTGTCCCTTTCATACGCGCTCTCTCTGCAAATAAGGGCATATAAAAGGATTTCGATTTTGAGCATGCCATTTAGCTGCTTTGAAAGGGAAGATCAGTGGGACGCCATGACTGCTAATTAACATTTCCTCCTGTAGATGCTGGGGAGATTGGGATGTGTCTCAGTCCCACTCTACGCTGCCTTTCCAAATGACAGTCAGCGTAGTAAAGGTGACAGAAAGCTCGTTGGGAAATCTCTGCTTGGCTTGCCCCCCATTTAAGAGGGTTTATTAAAAATGACATAACGTCTGCATTTGTGATGAAGCTTACGGCTTGTCTTTTGTAACGTGATAAATTCTCAAGTGTGATGTAATATTAAATGCCTGAAAAGGCCACCTCACTACGAAGTCATACACAGAGGATGGCTGTCACAAACGGCGTAAATATGTGCACCTGTACTCTGTTCTGTCCTTATTTGAATTATGAAAATAAGATTAAGCCTTTTAATTACAGCTGGTAGCCTACCTTTTCTGTCTTTGCAGTGATTCTGAAATACAGTTCAGCAATAGTTTCTCTTGTGAGAACTGTGCATTCACCAAAACTGCTCGAGACGTGATATGGAAGGCTTAGCAAGGGCATATTGCACGCTCGTGCTCAGAGAGAGAAAGAGATCATGTCTTTTTATTTGCTGCCTGCTAGCTGTCTCCTTCAGGATGCCTGCCAGCTCAGACAGTCAACTGTTGAAGGATCAAAGCCGCAGAAAATCAAGACATGTCGCCCCGATCAGCAGTGTCAAGATTGGGACATCAAACCAAAACATGGAGTGCTGAGTCCTTTACAAAGGTGATTTTCAGACAATATTAGGCTTCTTCATCAATCTTTTAGAACAAAGATGACATACAACGTACATCATCTGAAAACTGATGATAATTACAGTGCAGTGAACTTGTTAAAATTTGTTTGTTTCTGTATGTAACATGGATGTTGTAGTGTTAGAGTAATGCACCTTTATCATTTTGAGAGGCTTTTTAGCTCTTTTTTTTCTGCTTTCTATTAATTTGTTCAAAAGAATTGTGCAAATATATACGATGACTTTAAATGCACCTTTTCTATAAATGTCGCGATATCATAAAAAGTCATAATACAGGAATACAATTCTTGAAAAGAAAAAAAAAAGTACAATATGAAAAAAGTTTATAATATATTATAGCTTATAATAGTCTTCTAATCTTCTGTGTAGTATGACCAACAAAGTCATGTGGTCCAACCAATATTCAGGGGGGGAAAAAACTGGAAATGATATCATAGAGATAAGTCTCAGACAATATTATCTTTTTATGATATTAGTTAAGGTTGTCATGTGGTGTGTATTTATTAATTCATATATATATATATATATATATATACACCATTTACCTTAAAAATATATATTTAAAACATTTTTGTAAATGATGATTGAGATGTGTGAACTCCTATGCATTAAAAATGTAAATATAGAAATATTTTTACCTTTTATTTACTGGTTACACCACATGACATTTTATGTCATTAAATGTAACTTTTGAAAACCATATAAAAGCTTGTTAAAATCAAAACGATGAATAAAAAGAGTACATGTCTTAGTTAGTTTTTTTTTAAAATGATTTCCCCCCCTTTGGTATATCATGGACACTCATTGATCCTGTTCTTTCGGATACACTTCATGATCAGTCCTGACCGCATGAGGTCTTTTCTGGAGCACCCAAATATCCCGAGGGAATGCTAATGGAATTTTTTATCATAATTTGGAACCAATCCTAAATGGGATAAAACAAGAATCCTCTCAGAATCAAATATGATTCTACTGGATAAACTGATTTTTTCTAATTTTGTCAGAATGTCTCTGTATGCAGTCGAAGCTGGTTTGATCCCAATAGCTTCCAAATGATGACAGATGTCAATAGCATTCCTTCAGGGTTTTTTAAGGTCTAGTGGCGGGTATCTCGGTAAGGAAGGTGTTGACTGCTAAACTCTATTACTCCTGCAGGGGGAAACAGGTCTAACCACGATTTGTCTCTCCGTTCTCCCTGTCCCCCGACCAGGTGAACTGGCAAGGCGATAAGTGCCACAGGTGGCCGGAGGCTGGACGCCAAAATATCAATAGGACACCTACATTCGGCGGGGTTGGTGAACTTGATATTTACCTCTCTCCCCCAGCGTGAGACCCCGTAAGATGATATGCAGATCATCGTCTGTAAATAAGAGATAGTAATGCTACACGCGCGCGCACACAACACAACACGCTTCTAATTTAGTAAACTTGGCAGTCGTTTTTAATCTCCCGGCAAATTGAAGCGGTAGGGGATCGTGGCAAGTGTTGGATGCATGTTATTAATTCCTCGCTATTTCTGTCTAGTGCAATTAGTCACTGTTTGCCGCTGAAAATGTCCCATTAATTATCTACGGCCTGTAAGTGGAGTTGCGCTCGTGGCTACTGTCTGAAAATGTTGGTGCGGTAGGGAGAGGAGAGGTCCGCATTCAGTGTCCTCACCTCTGAGAATGGTTGACGGTTTTGAAATGTCTCTTTAATTGCTTTTTAACGCGTAATCTTTGCCTCGGTGCAGAACGGCGCAGCCGTCTCAGTTGGCTTCTGTTGTCTTAGGCTGAAAAGACAATAAACAGCAACTGCCATTTTAAAAACAATTATATTGTGGACAAAGGGTTTTTACTTTTTTATTTTCCTTTTATTTTTTCTTTGCTTTTTAGTTATTAATATAAATAATTATATATATACTGTTGTCGTCATAGATTGTTTACGAGCACCCGAAGGCGCGAAAGTCGCGGTGCACCGCTGTTTCAGTAAAAACCCTTTTATAGTAAACGTGACGTCAGATTAAAGGTCTGCACACAGTAACATTCTTCATCTGCCATATGAGCTGTTCCAGGTTACCTGAGAAAAAAAATCTTGTTGTCACATTAGCTGTAAGTGAGTCAAAAATCCAGTTGCAGAAATGCTTGGTTTCTCGATTATCTGTTATTATTAGGCCTATGTTGTTTACAAACACCTAATAGAAAACTTACTTTGTGATTTAAAAAAAAATTATTTTAACCTTTAAATATATATATATATATATATATATATATATATATATATACCTGCACAGTAAACTGTACAAAATGGTGTCTTGACAAACTCATAAACGTAGTAATTTCCAGGACAAGCTTTGACTCGTATAGGGTGGGATTTGTAATCACAGCAGCCACTCCATATACTTGCACAGACCTGACAGGTGACCACTCCATCTTCCAGCTGTGGATGAGGGCCGTCGAGCCACAGTGGAAATTCTAATAACTAAAAAGCAAAGAAAAAAAAATATATATAAACTTTTCAAATCACTGTCAATTAAAAAGAAAAGGTTCCCTTTTTGACAACTTACCCCATAGAGTTTGCCATTATGCCACACTATAAGGTCAACTTGTGTTAAACTGTATCTTTTATTTAGCCAATAACAATAGAAATCTCATGAGATGCATGCTTTATTTGTTTTTTAAGTTGGTGATTTCTTATGGATTTGTGTGATGTGATTCGTATGGAAACGTGTGAAAAACAAAACCATGAAGGTCCAGGCAGCACAAATGAGATTTTATGAATTGGCCACCAATTTGCCAAAACATAAAACAGTTACGAATTGCATTGAAATTTTTGTGACAAGCCCCATTCTCCTTCATACATTTATTAAATATGATTCAAATGGAACACACTTAATTAATTGCGCAACAGAGTTGTAAAAAGTATTTTGGTCACACTTTAGTTTAGGGACCAATTCTTACTATTAACTAACTATTAACTATGACTTTTGCCTCAATAAACTCGCTGCTTATTAATAGTTAGTAGGGTAGTTGTTAAGTTTAGGTAAGGTATTAATATGGACTTTAATAAGTACTAATAAACAGCCAATATGCTAGTAATATGCCTGCTAATAAGCAACTAACAGTGAGAATTGGTCCCGAAACTAAAGTGCTACCAATATTTTATATACAGGAACAGCCCCTGATATCTTTAATAATATACTGACCAAGCAATGTTTTCAATTTGATCTCAGCAATATCAACTCAAAGTTGGGCAAATTGCTTCTGCAAACCCCTACTGTGAATGGACATATATTTATACAGTTTCTTTCCTTCTTTTCCAATGATAAAACAAGCAGTTAGTCAGAATGGCAGTGTATTTATAGGGCTAGGGCTAATACACAAACACATCAGCAGCATCGAGCCCCTCATCATCCCCCTCCTCGCTTCCCCTCTCTAATTTGCAGCTCTATGGGAGCAGTGGCACTCTCAGCTCCACAAGAGGACAAATGACTTTAATTACAGAGTAATTGCCGAGCGTTGTGTTAATTAAATCTTGATCAGTTTAAGTAACTGGATTGCTCCCACATCGAGCCCATGCTGTGATGTCTCTCCCTCGTGCACATCTTCAGTCTCACACACACACACACACACACACACTCACTCTCCTTCAACCTGGCAGTCTCGCCGCTACGCGTCTCTGTAACACAGCTCAAACCTTTCTG